>NC_054870.1:28817185-29120215 GCF_018320785.1 Cheilinus undulatus | reverse complement strand
ATCAGTACAAACAAATAGTTCCTCACAGTAGCTTTAAAAGGAAAGTGATGTTAAAAAGACTAAAGTTTAGATAGAAGGACTCACCTGTCTCCTTATCCACTTGGGACACCAGTCTGCTGTTAGAGTTGTCTATGCGCTTTGTACTGCAAAAACCCAAGGACAAGAACAGTCAAACTACTGTGAAAAGGCACAGTATTGTGCACCGTGTTTAATTTCTACCTCTAGGATCTTAAGTTTTTTTAAATAGTGGGATTATGTAAGTTATTTTTATTGTTAGACTGCAGTTAAAATGTCTTCTCAGGCTATACTGAGTGTGCATTATCACCAGTGTTTCATCAATGTCCTTCTCTTAACTTTATACCATTTTATCTTTTTCCTTATGGAAATTTTTCTTATTCAAATTATAACTTATTATCATTGATACTATTTCAACGCAGATCTTGTGCAATGTCATGTCATGTGTGGTTTCCCCTGTGGATTTTGTGGTTACAACAAAAATACAAAAACAACAAAATCTCAAATAAAGTTTAGTAACATTTTACAAAAATAAAGTACAAAGTAATGTCAATTAAACAAAAATATGTAACATACAATAAGTGACTGTATCAATATTCACCCCTTTCAAATCAGTATTTAGTAGATGCACTTTTAGCTGCAATCACAGCACTTTGTCTGTGTGGATAGGTCTCAATCAGGCCCGCACATCTGGACACTGAACATTACTCCATTCTTTTTTACAAAACAGCTCAAGCTCTGTCAGGTTGCATATGGTTTAGGTATGCTTATCCTGTGTGTTTCAGGTCATTTTCTTGCTGAAAAAATAAATCTTCTCCCAAGATGTAGTTCTCTAGCAGACTGATTAAGATTGCCCTCCAGGATTTTCCTATATTTTGCTGCATTCATTTTACCCTCTACCTTTACAAGCTTTCCAGGACTGGCTGCAAAGAACCATTCCTACAGCATGATGATGCCACCACAGTGGGGATGGTGTGTTTGTGGTGATGTGCAGCATTTTGTGTCCACCAAACAAAGCATCTTTTAAGTCCTTAGAACAATCTTTCTTCAGCTTGACCATGGAGTCGCCATGGGTTAAATTTACTGTTTTCTGGGACAAATCTCTCTGTTATAACACTTATGATGACCCGTAGGCCACCGTGGCTGGTAGATTTGGGAACTTTACCTCACAGTGAATAAAAACACAGCATGTAGCTGGCTATTCATGTTAAATAAAGGCAGTGACATCAGCTAAAAACAGACTGTACTGCAACTGTACAGGACAACTCTCCATCAAGAATGATGTCATGGCTTCATATATTTGCCCCGTTCAAATAAAACCAAGCCAACCAAGAGGTGAACAATTTTTGAACGGTTTAAATCAAATATTCAGTCACACATAGATCTAAGTGTTTCCACATTTTCTACAACAACCTTATTCTGTATATCTAGTGTGTTACGATTAGGTATTTCACTTGACAGAGAATTTTATGTTTTAAGACTGAACTGGTCTGAGATCGCAGTAAGTCACTGTAAAATATTTTGTTGTCATGTCTTGATGTTAACATTATCACCCTGCACATCTACAGCCTAACATGCCAAAATGGTACTTCTGTGGAGGTGCTGCTGCCAGTGGTTTAAATGTTGTATTTCCAAAGCCCTAAGGTCTAAATATAATCAAAGGCTGCCTCATGTCCAATCACTCAAGTTTTCACAACAAAGCTGCTGCTATTTTTGGAGTGCTTTCAGTAGGCTGAAGTACAAATAGTCACATCAATAAGTAAGAGGGAACAGAGGGGCTGTATTGTGAAGGAGTGTGCAAAAAAGCAAGAGGAAGAGTGGTGGCTGTTTACTTAAAAGAGTTAATTTTAAAGGAAAAAAATACATTTTTGTCAACTAAAATCTTAAAAATAATGGCACAGATGCCCAATCAAATGTTTTAACTTCTGCACTGTTTTCTATAATTTCCAAAGAAGTTGTAGCCTCATAGGAAAAACTAGTAATGTGCAATGTGCTAATATTCTCACTCAAGATTAGTTTCTTAAAGTTGCTTGGATTTTTTTTATTAACTCAAACTGGATGCAATAGCAGATACTGTACACTAGGGCAGTGTTTCCCAACCATTTTTCTTTGGACCCACCCCTACATGTACCTAAGAAAAGCAGAGCCCCCAAGAGAGAAGAAAAAGTGACACACTGCCACAAAATATCAACATAGATTTTAATTGTTTCACTGATAAAACCCTAAAAAAGGCCTATGCTTGGTTTTCTAATAAAAAAAAAAAAAAACCTTGGTATAAACTACTTAATAACTGCTTTATCATGGTTTTAGTCAATATTTGTAAATCTAATTTTGGCAGCCTCAGAGCAGACAAAGCTTTGCACCTAAGATCTTTGGCATACCCCCTGGGGGGTCCCGGACCCCCCGGTTGGGAACCCATGTTCTAGGGGACAGGGAGTTCAGGAGGATTCTCAGGCTCCCATTTATTCACACTTTCTTGTCATGAGAGTATTCACAGCTGCACAACTCTGCATGTGCTTCAAGTCTGTGTATTTTTAGAGGCTTAATAAGCAACATTCTGAATAGTAATGGAGTAAAAAAAAAAATCAAATATATCTTATGGAAGAATGACTTTTAAAGTTTTAAGTCTAGGTCTGGTTTGTTGTTGTCAGCTCTGCATTCACACTGTCTGAACAGAGCTTCTTTAGGCTTCTTTATGTTTCAAACAGAGGCTCAAACATGCTTCTTACATGTTATTTTTTTATGTAAAACCCTCACACTCTGACTTTCAGCCATGCCTACATGTGGGGAAAGAGAGACGCACCTGCAAGCTTAGGGACACTGTGTTTAGGTGCATAATTACAAAGTGCTGTGGCAACAGTGCAACTGAAGGAGAACCTACAAACTTTCCAAACCAAAAGAAAGACACTTTGGCCTTAAAAGACAAACAGATAACTGAATCAACTTTTAGATGCATATTGTCACTTGAAATTAGTCACATATTCTTGATTTTGAATGTTTGTTATTATTTTCCTCTATTCTCTGTCTCACAGACACTTGCTTATGGCAAGGAAAGAAGAGGCAGGGAAATTGTGGGTATAAGATGGCAGGGTGGGACAGAGGAGGTATGTCCAAAGAGAGCATTTATTTTTATCTAAATATCTGCCTTGAATAGCACACTCAGTATTATAGTCTGCTTAAAATAATCAGATATGTACAGTTGTTAGTATGCATAGTGATGAATGACCATGTTAGTAATACTGTCTGGTTCTTTCATGATTTTTCCACTATTTGGACAACAAACAAACCCTTTGGAACTGATTAATGAACTGCTCAGGCTGAATAAAAAAACTTGGTAGTACATTTAACTCAGTGCATATTTGCTCTAAGCATTTTCAAGGGATTTGTTGACACTTAAACTTAGCCCTTGGCTAGCAGCTTTCTTTAGGGTTTGTTAATCCTGGATTAAAATGTGAGTAAATAAAACTCACAGATTTCGCAGCTGTTAGGGAAACTCATCTACACTCAGTGACTCAATCAGTCAGGATCTTACTTGTAGTTACGCTCCCAGAACTTGATTGGCCGAGGATAGGAGGAAATAAAGATGGCACTGCCCAGGAAAGGAGCCAAGGGTGTGTAGAAAACGGTGGTGAGCAAAGTCTGGAGCAGCAACATGGCTGAGTCTGAATACACACATACAGCGGTCAAGGAGAGACAAGTAATGAGTGGTGTAATGCCAGCAAGACTAATAAAAAAACACATACAAGCACACACAGGGTTTAAAGAAGGATACGAGGCACAGCAAACGGCTGAGCAAAGGCATGGAAAGCACTGCCCCAGGCGATCTGCCAGGGAGCGATGTAAACCAGGATGAAATGGAGCTTCAGCAGCAGCTCTCGCATCTGGACAAACACAGACACTCACAGTAAGTCGTCCATAAACAGACAAACATAACAGTGATTTAACATGACATAAGAGTGTTATTTCTACTGTAGGTGTCCAGTAACTTTTGTAATAAAGCATAATAAAGTTGAACATATGAATCTTTTTTCCCATCACATCACTAGAAATGTCAATCACCCTGCTGCGGTCAGCCATCTTTATGTGGGGACACTGTATAGAATTATATCTCCCAAACTATTGTTGACAAAATCAGCCAACACTGTCTCCATGTTTTACTAAACCATGGTATCTCACCTTGTGGAAAACAATGGACATGATGAAGAAGTCCAGCAGGAAGCTCTCAGAAGCACGCGGACAGTCGAAGTGGAAAAAGACGAGAGTAAAGAGCAGAGTGAGGAACTGGAAGCTCGGGTCACAGAAGGATGAACGTAAGAGTTTTAGTCCAGCAACTGTCGTCAGGAGAACGTCGCAGCTGGAGGAAAACAACCAAAAGTTAAAACAACAGACACATAAAGAGAGCCCATCACTGTGAATATATTTAATTTTTACACATGTGCTTTAATACTGTGTGTTGGTTGCTGTTTGTGTCCACTCACTGAATTCCCAGCTTCTTACGGTGGCTGAGGGCAAAGCCATCATTAGTAAGCGCGCTCAGAACGATTGCTGGATACACCACATACTTCTCAAAACACAGAAGCCCAACATATAGTCGCTCGAACCACATCAGCACGGCATCCTCTGTGACACAAGCAAAAAAAGAGAGATGATTCAAGCAGACTAATATTGTTTTTTTTTGTGGTATGCGTCTGGAGAGGTTAGTGGATGATGTTTGCCTGAATAAGCTGTGTTAAAGAAAAATTTCTGTTTTCTATTCTATTCTAGACTACACTCTCCGCTTACCAAAGCACCAAAGGTCACAAAATAATGCAAAGGCTGATTTTGCCATTTTGAAATACATTGTTTCATTTCATTAGGCTCAGCAAAATAGACTCTAAAACCTACTAAAAGTCTGCTAGCTGTACTAAATGTAACAAATGTAATAGGCTATGCAAGTCAACTGTCTAAAACTCAGCAGTAAAGTTATTTTTACCTCAAGTTTCATAAACATTTGCAGGGTGTATTGCATTCAAATGACAAAATGAAATTTTGCTCAGTTTATCTGAGATAATGACACTATCTCAGAAGTACACGATATATTTTGATGAAAAAAATGCTCTGTTTTTTGAGTTAGTAAAATCATATTGAATTACAGGAATAATACTCATTTTGTTCTTTCAAAATTATGAGATAGTGATGTCTGTAACTCAGAAATATAGAGCAGAAACATTTTTTCACAGATCTTTTTCACCATGTAATTGCAATATTCTTCCATAGAATCTATCCAGTATTTGAATAAAATGGGAACCGATTAACCGATTATCAAGTAGTTTGTGCCAGAGATTTATGATTAGATGATAAGTTCCAGTTCCAACAATGCTGGACTGTACATGTCGTGCATGCTGACCTCTGGGTTCAAACTGATGATACTCTTTGGTCTTCAGCACAGGATGAGATATCCACAGCCAAGGGTGGTGCTTCCTAAGCTGGGGGATCAGGTAGTGTGTAACAAAGCCCACCGTCCCCGCCAGAGCATACAGAACGATGGTCACAAAGGGCTAGAACAAAGAATTCAGTGTTATTTAATAAAAGAAAGGTAATGAAAATGAGCAGTAAGAAACCTCTAGTTTGGTTAAAAAAAGGACTGAGTCTCACCTTAAGAGACAAAAACACAGTACTTGCAGTGATGGCAAAGGTCAGGATGTAGGCAACAGAGCAGACAACTACATCCGAGAGCAAAATCTCCTTCTGCAGAGAGGGGGGAAGATGTGATCATTGATAATCAAAACCCAGCAAGAACTCAATTAGGTATCATTATTTCTGTCTAATCATTCTGAGTCTTCAGTTTTAGGAGATCAAACATGCAGCAGTTTTATAACGATTCAGTGTGAAAGGTAACAAGAGGCTTGTTTTCAAGGATGCATCACTCCCAGTAATCCAAGACTATCTTTTATTACTCTCATTAAAATATTTTATTCTATTTTTTTTTTTAAGATTTATTTTTGGGCATTTTTGTGCCTTTATTAGATAGAGGAGGACAGGGGATAGAGTCGGAAACAGGGTCAAGAGTGGGGAAGAGACACGCGGTGGGGGGCCTCAGGCCGGATTCGAACCCAGGCCGCCCGCGTACATGGGGAGCGCCTTTAACCACTAGGCCACCTGCTCCCCCAAAATATTTAATTTTAAGGATTTCCAGCACCCGAGGTGTAAAGTAATGATTTTCTGGTGATAATTACAGAGCTTCCACCATATAAAGCAATGAAAAATGTTTCAAGAAGGCAGGTAAAATCAACACTAGAAGGGTGTAATTACGCTGTCACTGAGCTGAATTATCTAACGCTGATGAGAATATGATTGACTAAACAATCAGTTTAAATCCATGCAATTCTCTTTGGTCATTTAGTCACCATTGAGTTCTGCAGTTTTTCAGGAAGTGGATCTTTAATGTCGGCGTCTTCTTCTTCTTCTTCATCACTCTCCACCAAAGCAGGCATTATCTTGGACTTGATCAGAGACCTGTAAATAACAGCGTTGCATGACAGAGTTTGCATGTTAAATAAAAACACAAAATAAACTTCATTTGTTGAATTAAAAACATCAACATGAATGTATTAACACTCACAGGAGCACAGAGGGGTCACTGCTCTGTCGGCTGAGGTGGTAGGAGAAGACCACCAAAAGGCCACAGAAACCAGAGAACAAAGCCGGCGTGTGCTGCTCATCCCACGGCTCCTGTAACAACACAAAGGCACGCAGACCCGTGTGAATCACACCATAAAGCTGGAGTCTGCCACTTTTAGATCCTTTCACTTTAAAAGCATCTTCTCCCAGTTGCTATCTTTTCGTTGCTTTTGAGGATGACTGGCAATACTTTTGTTTTGCTGCAACTTGCATCAGTAAAACTGCCTGGCTGCACGCTATTTTTAACTGAACTCCCTGTCTCCTTCTATTCCCATAACCAGGAGGATGACCATGAACTCAAATTTACTTCAAAACTCTGATGATGAAAGGAGTAAAAGGAAGGAAAGGAAGTGTTTATTTGTTGTTAATTTGTACCTTGAGAGCGCCAAAGCAGAAGCCGTAGAGCAGAGAGAGAGCGATCAGACTGCGCAGGATGCTGTACACGGCAGAGACGAGACTCGTAGCCGCTGGAAGAAACAAGGTGCAGTCGTATTAAACAATAATACTGCAAAGACGTGTATACAGTTCTGACAGACACATTATTACTGCAGTTTTAAATCTCAAGGAGGATCAATCTGCGCTTAAAGGCAGAGAAAACTTTGCAATCAATACTAAAGTTTTCACGCATACACACAATTTCCAGCAGCATTAGATTAGTTATGAACATTTCACATTTCTGTTTTTTTGTCTTATCACTGGACAAAGTTCTGGCAGAAGGATACATATTTAAGGAAACCTGTCAGGATTAAGTATGTTTTCATAAACATTAGCAGGGGGATAAATCTTTGAAAAACACCCGGCTACAGCAAGATACAAGGTTTTTGTCTACAGCTGCTAATTCAGTCAGACAACTCATGTTTTAAAATATTCAACGCAAAAGCAAACTATGTTTTGTTTGGTGTCTGGGTTCCGACCCCATCTCATCTCGTTACATGCAGTATTTTAGGGCTGATTAGGGTGGATGCTTGGGTCATGCTGGGGTTTAAAGCAAGAGTGCATTCCTGTTTTAGGACAGAGCAGAAGGAGCGACCTGAACCCTTGCAGCTTAAATAAATTGCAAATTGGAGGGATGTTTCTCAGGTGATTGCAATATGGCACATATTAAGTGTGAAATCAGCACAACTTGACTTGGCTGCCGGAACTACCTCACAGGTTTCCTATTTTTTTATGTTTTGTCATTGCTTTTTACCCAAGGATATTGTATATATCCAAACAGTAGTACTGCAGAGAGCCCCCAGTATCAGAAAAAAGACAGGTTACTCTTATCCCAACGCCCAAAGCACAATCTGAGCCCTGCTCTCGCCCTAAAGCTGAATCTTGATGCCGTAAGACTTTTAACTTGTTGGAACTGTGGAAGGAACATAACTGGACTGAACTCTGTTCACTTCTTGATTTGCTGCAGACAGACACTAATCACACACTGTGATCACAAGTAAGGGGCTTGAGCTGGGAAGAACGAGCTGTAGAAAACGTTTCATGTACATTCATTGAAAGCTGAATTGTTGTCTTGTCTCTGGTTATGTGATTTTTTTTATTTACTTTGCCATGTCCACATTTATCCAGAACAGTGCTTTCCCCTACACAAACAGTGACTGCCTTCAGAGTTAAGGACCCAACACAGAGCTTCTGTGTCGTGAGGCGACCATACTGAAATTTTAGACTCCTTAGCCATGCCAGGAAGCTTTCTTTGTTGTACTATATCTACCATCTTTAAAGTCACATGTGAAACCACATATGCATCAGCCATCCTCTTTTTCTCTCTCTCTCTTGTTTCTCTCTTTCACTTTCTTACACACAAACACACATACACCCACATTTGCCTTGCTTTGTAAATATTCTGTTTTGTTGTAGTTTAGTTTTTCATATAGTAATTGGTTTAAGTGTCGTTGATTTTAATTGATGCTGCCTTGTTAAATAAATTATACCAGATTTAAAGATAGATTATCTGAGATTGCTGTGCATGCACACTGCAATAATCTGCTCGTTGAGAAGGCCAGTACTCACCTTCACACTTTCAACATTTTTGAATACCAATATTTAATAAATAATGCTAATATTATTTAAATCTTAATCCTGAAACTGATATTTGCTACTTTTTGGTTGTTGTCCCCTGTCTTCATGGTGGTGCCCCATTACTTATAAATCTTGATAAATAATTGTATTCATTTATATTAATATTTATAAGCATTATAGCATTAAACCCCAACACATGCAAACAAACAATACATGCTTCACAGACATAGCATAAACAATTCAAGCCAAAAATTCTCAGATCCATCCAAAAGTGACAAAATGGACTTAAGTGACAGAGGAAACACAAACATTTACATTTGATAAACACGCCTACGCTATAAAATCAAGAGACTTTGTACCAACCTGTCCCTCCAAACAGGTGCATGTCGATCTGCTCCAGCAGGTAGATGGTGAAGGTGTTGATCTGAGGGAAAAGCCCCACCAGGAACGTGATTGGGAAGCAGTAGGTAAAACCTGTTACATGCATCAAGCACAGACATGTCTGAGTTATTCTTTTTTGAAAATAAAATAAAATAAATTATAAACCACAGCATAAAGGTGCTGTGTGGTAATAGCTGCTTGACTGTCTCAAACAAGTCATGCACATGTGCACAGGTGGCCATATATTCTGATCTCTGCTGTCTCCGTACCCACGAGCAGGTCTCGCAAGAAGTGGAGCGCGTCGTGGCAGACGATGGTAACTCCGTACAGTGTAGAAACAGGCAGGTCCTTCATCCTCAGCAGCTGCTCAAGCAACCAGATCAGAGAGCAGAAGATGCAGAAGTAGGCCGCTCGGCTGTAGGCCACCAGCTGGTTGTGACCCTGGAGACGTATTTAGACACATATTTAGACACCCATTGGGATTTTGAAATCGTGGACATCAGCAGGAGTTCAATTTTTAAACAAAGCAGTCTTACACCTCCACATAAGACAGATTTTACTTGTCACAGACATAAGCACACACAACCACTTCTTTTGGTCACAAATCATTAAGTTTTCAATGTATATACAGTATGGCATGAATAATAAATATCTTATGAAAATCTCTAGTTGTTTTGTTGAGCTGGTTTGATTGCCATTAAAGTCATTTTTGAAGATATTTATGATAATACAAAAAAAATAAATATGTGTCAGAGGCTTCAGGGAGAAGACTAGACTGTAGTCTTTAAGGAGAAGACTACAGTCTAGGCAGGGGTGTGATTGTTATTCAACAACCTAAAGGGGGCTATATTAATGGCTGTTGGATTCTTATATTATGTTTTGTATTTTTATGTCTTATTTTGCTTGAAGGTGTTTTAATGCTGTTTTACTTGAAACCCTTTGAGTTACTCTATGTGAATTGTGTTCCATAAATAAATTTGTCTTGCCGTCATGATTATCTATTTAATCCCTTACTCCCTAAACCTGCAACTGTTTTCTCAGTGAAATGACACAACTGAACAAAGTTAAGTCATTAGCATTGAATGGATACTAACTGATTTCAAACTCGCAACCTCACTGTGCCAAATGTGGATATCATACAGCAACAAAAAGGAACAACAGTCACAGCTGACACCAATCAATAAGGCCATCATGGACAGGCCTGCCCACAGAATTGGCTGGGCCCCTGAAAAACTCAGAGCATGGGCCCTCCGAAGTTGTGATCTATTGATGATATCAATGCATGTTTGTTGGATCAGTAGCATTGGTAATAGCATTCAGGCTAACAGTCACTTCATTTTAGGAACTAAAAAGCGTGTCAAGCTATTATTTGGTTCTGATGTTGTTATTAATTTGTGCCATTTTTAACCCCATTTTATTACCATTTCTGCCTACTTTGCCACATTTGTTTTCACATGAAACCTATTTTTGCCACTTTAAGTGTATTTTTGCTACTTTAAAACATTTGCACTACTTAAGCTGCAAATTTTTTGCCACTTTTTAACCATTACTCAAAATTTTACTGCCCACTTTGCCCCTTTAGCCAATTTTTTGCAAACTTTAAACCCATTACTGCCTCTGCTAGCCAATTTTTGCCAGTTTAACCCATTTTTGCAACTTTTTTTTACCACTTTCACCATGTTTGGCACCTATTTTTGCCACTTTTTTACTATCTTTACTTGTATATGTTCCTTTATCCCTTTTTTGCCTCTTTGAAGCTATTTTTGCCACTTTAAACCCATTGTTGCCACTCTTTAACCACTTTTCACAACTTATTTCTGACAATTTTGCCACTTTTAACTCATTTTTGCCACTTTTTAACTGCTTTTCGACACTTATTTCTGACAATTTTACCACTCTTCACCGATTTTTGCCACTTTAAACTGCTTTTCACCACTTATTTCTGACCATTTTGCCACTTTTAACCCATTTTTGTCCCTTTTTAACTGCTTTTCACAAATTAACAGCCCATTTTTGCAACTTCAACCCATTTTAGTGTATTTTCACCCTTATTCTGCAATGATTTAATTATTTCTCCTTGAAGTTTTTGGTTTCCTGCTTCTTTATTCTCTGGCATACTGATGTTTGTGCACATTATGGCTTGACTATGAAGACTGACATTACCTTACAAATGGTTTAGTTCAGTGTGCCAATCCACATTGTTAACATGACCATAAAAAGGTAATTCTGTTTCAAGAAAATGGGTTTACATTTTGAAAATGCCATATTTTACAACAGCATAAATAAATAAAACTGGGTTTTTTCGTTGCTTTGATAAGAGTGGTGATTATCCAGGTTAGATATAAAATATGGTTATCACAGCTTAACTTTACAATGGACCAGGATTGCCCTGCCCTCCATCATCCCCCAGTTTGGCTGGGCCCCAGAAAGCTTTCCACTTTTTCTCCCTTATGGGCATCACTGATCATGGGTGAATGCAAAGAAGTTTCTTAATAATTTATAAACATTGATCAGTAGTAATTATTATCTCTACATTTATTCTACTTCTACTTTAACGTCATCTGGGAATCAGCAAAAAATAAAATAACTTACATGTGTGGGTGAAGCTGCATCTGGTTGAACACTCTGGAAATAAAAAGCAAAGTCTTGATCATATTTGTGAAGAAGTTAAAAAGTATAACACTAAAATTCACATGGCTACTTCTTAGGTTAACAGAAAGACATTAAAGATGATATATAAAAAAAGCTTACAGAGCTGGAGTATGTGTCACTTAAGCTCAAACATTCCTGCATACATGCATGCTGATCAAAGTACAATCACTATCATAGCTTTGATTTTCCCTGTCAGTGTTGTCTATCTTAAGATTCAAGTACAGTTTTCAAGCTCATTAAATAAACAGCTGAGAGAGAAAACATAAAAGTTAGGAGTTAAGAAATCTGTTTGGTTTTTACCTTCAGTAAGGAATACTGGCAGCTGGCAATCACAAGGCAAAACTGGAAGACCCAGAAGTCTTTGAAGCATCCGTGGTTTAGAAGCACAAAACCAAGGAAAGAAACCAGGAAGGCCATGAAGACTGCAACCAAATTTTCCAGAACATCCTGGTTTCTATGCAGAAACAGCAAAAAAAAAAGGATGAATTTGACCATACCTATACATTTATAAGCTTTTAAGACATCTTAATTGCATTTAAACAGACAAGCCAACATTAAGGGTTTGAGATTAACAGACGATCCTCAACAAACATAAAATCCATTGGTCAAAATGGAACAAGACAGGCAATGATGAACCAATAATGACGTGAAATTAATAGCAAAGAAACTCTTGCATTAAAACCTTTAATTTAAAGAGACAAAACATGTCTGGTGACAGACATTTTTATCAGATGATTAAAATCATCTGTTTATTAGAAACAAAAGTAAGGAATAAAAAAAAAAGACATGATGTCAAACACAAAAGTGTCATTAAAATGATTTGTTTTCCTGGCAAAGGTTCATGTTTTAGTGTGGTGTTTGAACTTGGATAGGAATATATGGGCACTAGAGTGAAATGTAGTTTGGGGTATTTCTTTATCTGTTACCTGTCCAGAAGGGCAAGCAGGGTGAGCCGGTCGTATAAAATGTTGATCCACTTCCCGGGAAAGAGTTTTAGTTTGTAATAAATCTTTCTGGTGGGTTTCTCCTGAGTGGAAGTCTCTGATGAATCGTCCAAAGAGTCCTCTTCCTGAAAGACACACAAACACAAATCATTTACACCCACATGGCTTCCCCTGCTATTACTCAGGAAACAAGAGAAGCCTGCTGTTTTCCCACGTTGAAGAGAGTGAGGATTATTACAAGTACACAGAGCATCGTCTTCTCTACAAACACAAACTGGTGCAGTAATGATTCAGCAGAGACTCTGTGTTGTTTCTCCTTCACAGAAAGATCCAGGCAGTTAATATCTCTGCAGCTGGGCTGCATCCAGCACTGAGGCAGACTTTTTCAGGACTGTTTCAAACAGCAATGATGACTCATACTTTATAGTCTGAGGGTAAATAACCCTAATCCGATTTAAATGGTAGGATGATTATAGTTTGTTGCCCTCTGGGGAACTGCAATTGTAAATTTGCTGAACAACTCAGTGACACTAATGAGGAAAATATAAATTAAAGAGGAATCAATATGTTTACCTGCTTGTGTATTTCTAAATCATGCATTAAACAGTTTTGAATTCACTGTATTTTTTGCACATCCAAACATATATATTAATATTTAAAGGGTTTAGTTAAAGTCAGTGTAGATAGAAATTTAAAACTGGTCACTGAATATATGTTAGAAGAAGGGCATCGTACATATGTGAAAAGACTGAGGTTTTTATTTTACTGAATTTTCAGCATAGACTTCCCCCCTTTTAGGTTCAGGTCCTTGCTGACACACCGGGTTTCCTTGGCCTAATTCCCCACTAAGCAACACAATGATATAAAAGGACTGAGTGCTCCGTGTCTTTTTCATTGACCAGTCATGAGTTTTGCTTGCTAGCTATGGCTTCCTCTGCACTGGATGCCAGAATCTTAAAGATCGCTTGGGTCTGTTTATTCAGATTCCCAAATGACATTCCCACATACCAAGAACCAGGTATACTTTTGCCCAAATGTCCCCCATTGTTGTTGTGATGGATGTTTGGTGTAGGTACCAGATGTGCCTGGGTGTCACATCTGCTACTGACATTACACAATATAAATCTAGCAAATTGTGACTGGCTGTAAATATTAATATTTAGATTGGTGAGATGAATATTACTCCAATACTGCAGTAAGACATTTATGCAGACCATAAATTAATTAAAAAAAACATCTCTGTAAATTTTAATTCAAAAGAGATTTTTGTCATGGGAAAGAAGTTTATGTTGCTAAAGTAAATGGAAATTAAAAGCGGCCATATCAATCTACAGATAGTTATACACAAATAGAACAAAGTACGTGCACCTGTAAAACACTCACAACAAGACCAGGTTAAAACCTAGTATATGGCTGACCATATGAACTGCCACTAGATGTCACTACTCCTCCACTGACACAAATCTGTATGGCCCTGAAAGTATAGTCACTCACTCAGTCACTCAGTCAGGCAGTCACATACAGACCCATGTGTAGAGCTGACCCCGGCAGTCAGCGTTAAAAATGCCTCTGACGTAGTTAAGTCCCATTCAGTAAGTAGCACTTTATTTTGTCCAAAAATTCTTGGTGCTGGTTTGGGTTGTTCTGGTCATGATGAAAGCCATGCAAACCACTTCCACCAACACTCCACAGTAGCCCAAGGTCAATAACAATGTGCTATTTCATCATACAGAGGTACATCCAATCATACTGTGTAACATCATAAGCAGACGCAAATCTGACAACCAAGAACATCTGGTCCCTACAACAGCAGTGATATCAATCAGAACAACAATGGAGGACTACCCTGTCAGGGTTGAGGAGGTACTATCAAAGTTTACGCTACAATGGAAACAAAATAAAGTGTCTGGCCAAAATCAAGTCAGTGCCACATTTGGAAATAAGGCAACATTGTCAGGATGTAGCCAATCTTGGCAGTTGAGAGAGGCACATCTTCTCGCCTGTGGGCATGGCTTGGGCCCATTCAGTGGACACACCAGCGGCATCCCAGAGATCATTGTTAAATTTTCATTCATGAAATGTAATACATATATGTTTGAAGCTCCTGTGAAGATATTTTAGCAAAGGAAAACAAAACTATCAGCACACAGAATAAGAATTTTTATAATGTAATCATCAATGACCGAAACTACTTGTGGGGATAGGGATCAGAGAACTGCATGCTGCTTGAAGAGCCTCTTTTTGCAATTTTCACAGCAAATATTCACATGGATTGATATATTTGATTTAAGAGTAAGAAGAATTTGTTATTTTGTTAGGCAAAAAAAAAAAAAAACCTACACATATACAGGACAAAATCAGCAGAGAGATGAACATTTTATGGTTGTTCTTGTTAAATTTGCATTCTCCAACCAAAACACTTTTGTGTTTGCTAGGGCCTAAGAGACACAGTGAAAGCCGTTCCGCTCTCATGAATAAAGCCAAGGTCAGAATGATTGTTGAATGAATTTGAAACCAACATTGTTTGTATTCATCTCTGCTTGCTAACAGTTCTTTCCTCTTTTCTGGCAAACTGCTACATTTCTTGGCACATCACCACTAACAACCACAAACCACTGCATATAATCTCAAACAGGGTCTCTGAAAAATCCCGCAGGAAAGATTTACAGAACTATTTGTATAACTTCAAACACCTTAGTCTGTCTAAATACAAACCTTCATGAGCATATTTCTTATCCCTTCATCTGTTTAGAAAAACAAATAGCGAAGGGTTTCTCTTCAGATATAGAACATGTTAAAGCACACCTGAAAGATCTCAGGGTGAGTCCTCCGTGGACGAAGCCTGTGCGCAGGGATGATACGTCGTTGGAAAGGACAGTCAGTGTGACCACCTGCCAGGCCGTCCTGACACTCTGAGTTTGAGGAAGTTGACAGCAGGTCACTGAAAACACAAAAACAGAAAACATATTGTTTGTCAGTGTGTTGACTAAATCTGGTAATTATGAATATTAAAAGAAAATTGATAAAGGGGAAATGAAGTAAAATTTAGTTGAAAAAAATTATATTGAAGCAGGGAAGGAGAGTGTGAAGGTAAACAGTGAAGGAAAGGACAAACAGAAGATGGTAGTAAAAGATAGAGGAATGAAGATTTAACAGCACTACCACATGTTGCCAGTGATGAGCTCAGCTCCCAGCGGCAGGTTTAGAGCTCTCTCTGCGTACAGCTTACGAGGTCTGTCTCCTGGTGAGGCAAAACACACAGCAGCTGATGAGTGGATAAATGTATTAAGTGGGATTTTGTTTTAATTAAGCATTCAGATGCTGAACTATAACTGAACATCTGAGCAGATGAACATGTTGGAGTCAATCCAGAAAGAATTTATTTAACCTGCCAGAATGTTAAATTGTTAAGGCTGCATCAGAGCATTCAACACAGAGTACATGTTCAAACCATCTGAATATATTCACACTGATACACTGATACTCATGCAGGAATAAAACTTTAAAATTTGGACGTTTCTGACAATAGCATCATTGCCTGTACAAAAATACCACTGCAGTCCAAATGTCAGTGTAGTCTCAGTGATGTTACCAATTAGTTTGTGAAGAGGCAGGGTGGATCCCAACAGACGTGGGTATACTTTTAACTCATATACTCTTTAAAATTGGGTATATTTTTAACTCTAAAGTCCATGATGACAAAAACATACCCTGTACACACTGTGTATATTCCACTGGATCTGACCACATCAGTCACCATATTCTGAATGCTATTGACTACAGTTTAATGAATGTCGTGCTTAATTTGGACCCAAATGTAGTAACATATTAGCGTCGAGACGAGGTGCTTACTGTGCACAGTATGGAAGGTGTAGGCCTCTTCCTTGTTGGTAGCCTCTGGTCTGCAGATGACCTGCAACATGGAGCTCTCTGACTGGGAGGTTTGTGAGGGCAGGGAGTCGTAGTCTGGATCTTTCTCTCTGTCTGTCTGTGGGCTGCAGACAGAAAACAATCAGCTGGAAGTCCTAGATGTAAAATGCTCAGGTAAGTCCTGTAGATGTGTGTGTGCTTGTGTGTGTCCGAGCTTTTTATTGAAGCATTTGGTGATAGGCACTGGTACCTGTCAGGGGAAACTATTGGGATCTGTGTGGGTAGTATGGCCTTGAGTGAGTCGGTAGGCAGACTGGTGGGTGGTTTTGGTCTCTCTGGTTTGCTGTCTGTGTTGGGCTCTGCTATCGCCTCGTCTGGTTTGGAAGTCACACTCAGATTCTCTGTAAACAGATCAAACAGAAATGCGCGTTGGTTAAAATAACAGAAATGTGTCAAGTCTTCATGAAAGCTTTTACTCATATTCTATAGTCGACAACAGAAGAAGTTAAAGTCACTTCACATTATCTCTGGATTTTGTTGGGGTTTTTTATGTAGTTGTTTATTTTGTTGATCTCATCCGGCTCATCAGTAAGCAGCTTTAAATGCTAACTGCACAGCACAATACAACAGACAATTAGACATTTATTAACCATGAATCAAAAGTCATGAAGCCAAATGAAAGCTTCTGTTACATGAGTCTACTGAAATTCGAAATTAGCAACTGTTAGCCCAGAGGTGTGCTTTTATGAGCTTAAAAAGGAAGCACTGTTTTTACTGCTTGCTCACTGACCTCAAGTGCCCAATAAACATAATAATACATTTTTAACTGCTTGAATCCCATCATTAATATATTTTTTTACATGTAATACTTTGCAGCAGCCACAACAATTTGATTCTTCGTATGACTAAATCCTTTAAGCAAGACAGGCAAGAAAAATCTCAGATGCAATTAGAATACACATACACAGGTAACTGCAGTGTTAGCATGAAGCTTTAAATTTATATAGCCAATCAAAACAGCTTCACGAAGAGCAGCATTAGGAATTTACTGTAGCTATGGAAAGTATGAAAAGATGGACAACACAACACTTCAAAAGCACAAGTGAAGCAAAAATGTTTGAAGCTCCCTCCTACAGATTGGCTGCTGTGAAGGTGATCAATCCCACATCTTCCATGTTACAGTTTTTTCACAATTGCTAGGACACATTGGCCACACTGGCCAAGACACACTTCTCAAACTCCTCCCTTTTTCTCTAAAAATTGTACACAAATCCCAGTTTTCAAGCTATTTTTAAAAAACCTCTAAACCTGTGGTCAATCTCATCAAAACAGTCTTAACTGTGCTCAGAGACAAACTCAGTTCTCAAATCACAAACACAGCGGTCAAAAGTAAAACACTAAAAGCCAGTCATTAAACAAAACACAGCAAAATAAAAAACACTGTGGATCGCTCCAGGGAAAAGTTAATTTAGAGACAGTTGTAAGACAGCAAATAAGTAAAGTTAATTACAATAAATGATACAATAGTAAAAAACATTGTTAAATTTTCCTAAATGGATATTTAAAGAACAAAACCTTCAGCACACCTGGAGACATGAATATGAGAGAAGTCAATCACAACATCACACCTGTGGGAGAAGGGGTTATCCCGCATAAAGTCCTGCTCAATCAATTCTAGATACAGATTAATACAATTTAAAGTTATCCACAGGTTGCATTATTCGAAAGTAAAGCTGAGTAAAATATTTGAATCAATCTCTCCCCTGTGTGACAAGTGTGGCACTGCAGAAGGTACACTAGTGCATCTGTTCTGGCAGTGTCCAGTGCTCAGTAAATTCTGGTCTGACATATTTAACTGGTTCTCCCAACAGTATCAAATGACTATTCAGCCAGACTGTCTCTTAGCAATATTTGGTTGCTCTGACAGGACAAAATCCCTTCCATCCCATCAAAAACAAGCCCTAAGCACCGGCATGGTGGTTGCAAAAAAATTAATATTGTTAAATTGGAAGTCTCCAACACCCCCATGTTTCAAAAGGTGGCTTAATGAGATGCTTTCTGCTGCTAAGATGGAACAGATCCGTGCAAGCAATTCAAACTCCCACAGCTATTTCTTAAAGCTGTGGAGACCTCTTCTGATGTTGCTAGACAAGACTTAACCGTAAGAATTATAGTGTTTGCTGCTACCTTGTATCTACACTCTGTACATGCTCCTCCTTGATGGATTACTGTGTGATGTAAATAGCAGAACCCCACCCAAACGTGTAGTTTTGTTCTTGTTTCTTGTTTTATTTTATTTTCTGTGTGTCTGTTAATCCTCGATTGTATTTTGTTTCCACCCAGGATGGTATGATCGAGGGGCTGCTTACTTTTAAATTTTGCTTTGAACTGCATGCGACATCTCACTTCTGCTCCTATTGGCTGTTTTTCTTTTAGCCTATATATTCTTGTGATACCATTGGGTCCTTTTGTCCTTGTGTCTGCCTGTTTGGTTATACTGAAAAATTCAAAATAAAATATTAAAAAAAAAAAAATCACAACATCACACTTCTCTGCCACAATTTCAAAGTTTGCTGCGTAGCTTCAGAGCTTGGCATTACTTAGAGCTTCAGCAGGTTGATTCACTATAGTAAACAACAATGAAGGTCGAAGTACAAAAATGCAACAACGCCGTTGGAGCTGCAATAGTAGACGGTAGTGTGCAAGAGTGTTTTCTACATTTGTTTTTGCTTATGTTTTCAGAAAGAAATAATTACAGCTCAGTCATAGCAGACAGATTGTATAGGTGGGTGTGATTTTTCATCAAATGGCCCTCATTTTCAAGTTCGTCTATCACTGTTACTGTATCTGGAATTTCACAGTATTAGATTTTTGCAGGTATCTAACATGTTGATATTTACAAAAAAAATATTAGCCGATATGTTGTAAAACTCCAGTACTCAAAACACAAATTCTCCCCCCTGTCACTGGGTCACTTTCCTCAAGCTTCTCACTTGCACAGACCAGCAAGTATAACTTATCTCAAAGGTGAATTTGACTCCCAAATAGCCACCAGTATATATAAAAAGATCATCAAACCAATTTCAGTATCTCACAAAGACAACCCAAGTAAATAGAAAATGCAATTTCTAAATGATGATTTTATTTATTAAGGGGAAAAAATCAAAACCTATCTGGCCCTATGTGAAAAAGGAATTGCCCCCTGAACCTAATAACTGGTTGTGCCACCTTTGGCAGCAATAACTGAAATCAAGCGTTTGCAATAATGATGATGAGGCTTTCGTATTACTGTGGAGGAATTTGGCCCACTCTTCTTTACAGAATTGTTTTAACTCAGCCATATTGGAGGGTTTTAGAGCATGAACTGCCCATTTAAGTTCACACCAGAGTATCTCAATTTGATTTAGTCCGGACTTTGTCTTGGCCGCTCCAGAACCTCAATTTTGTTTTTTTTTTTTGAGCCATTCAGAGGTGGACTTGCAGTCATGTTTCATGGCATTGTCCTGTTGCATAACCCAAGAGTGCTTGAGCTTGAGGGCATGAACTGATGGCTGGATGTTGGCCTTCAGGATTTTCTGGTAGACAGCAGAATTCATTGTTCCATCAATCAGAGCAAGTGGTCCAGGTCCTGAAGCAGCAAAGCAGCCCCAGACCATCACACTGACACCACCATGTTTGACTGTTGGCATGATGTTTTTTTTTATCAAATGCTGTTATTTTTAAACCAGATGTAACAGGCCGCACACCTTCCAAAAAGTTCAACTTTTCTCTCGTCAGTCCACAGAATATTTCTCCAAAAGACTTTAGGATCATCAAGGTGTTTCTTGGCAAATGTGAGACAAGCCTTTGTGTTCTTTTTTGTCAGCAGTGGATGGATGCCATTTTTGCCCAGTGTCTTTCTTATGGTTGAGTCATGAACTCTGACTTTAACTGAGGCCAGTGAGGCCTGCAGTTCTTCGGATGTGGTTCTGGGTTCTTTTGTGACCTCCTTGATGAGTCATCGTTGCACTCTTGGAGTCATTTTGGTTGGCCGACCACTCCTAGGAAGGTTCACCACTGTTCCCAGTTTTCTACATTTGTGGATAATGGCTCTGACTGTGGTTCGCTGGAGTCCCAAAGTCTTGGAAATGGCTTTGTAACCTTTTCTAGACTGATAGATTTCAGTCACTTTGTTTCTCATTTGTTCTTGAATTTCTTTGGATGGTGGCATGATGCGTTTCTTTTCCAGATCTTGTAGCCTACTTCACTTTGTCTGGCAGCTTTATTTAAGTGATTTCTGGATTCAAAAATCTGTAAGTAATCAGGCCTGGGTGTGGCCAGTGAAATTGAACTCAGCTTTCCAAGACCTGTGGTTAATCACAGTTAACACTTGATTTAACAAAGGGGGACAATTCCTTTTTCACATAGGGACAGTGAGGGTTTAGCTTTTTTCCCCTTAATAAATAAAATCATCATTTAGAAACTGTATATTGTATTCACTTATAAGATATTAAAATTGGTTTGATTATCTGAAACATTATATATGTATATATGACAGCTGACAGCTTTGTTGACAAATATGTCTCATGCCCTATTGTTTACTCTGGAAGGGCAGGGTGGAGAAGAACAGTTAGAGGAAGTGTTAGGAACAATAGCAGAAAAGCCATTGAAATTTCTCTATGTCTGCTTTAAACCAACAAAATCATCTGTTCTGCTGAGGACTGTAATATAGCAGTAAGCTTTGCCATTTTAGATGTTTAGTTAAATGTGTGTTTTGGTTAGTAGATGTGCTGTGACATCAATACTACTGCGCTTCCTTCTTGGATAGACTCTGGCTCCAAGTAAGCAAGGTGTCTGCACCAATAATTACGCAGGATTTGTTCAAAGGAAGGGGTTGGAGATGCATTGAGAATACACCTATAAGCCTATATCTATGGTATAAATGTATAAAAATGCTTTACTTTGAGCCAATTATAGATAAAGGAGATGGAGATAAAGGTACAAACCCTCCAGATAAAATTCACCTTCCTCAGCAGTTCCTTCTTCCTCTTTGCAGTCTGTCCCCTCATCTTCCTGCATACTAGCAGCTCCTCCTCTGGAACTGAGAGACCCCAACAAGGAAACAAACTCCAAGAAGTTGGATTCGTTGGGTATTTGGCCTTCCTTTGCTTCCAGATCTGACTTGGAACTTGTCATGGTGGTCTGTTAAGGAGACAAATGTCTGTATGAATGCGAAGGCAGATTTTAATGGATATGGATAAACAGAACATAAAACAGAGCTAAAGTGCCAACATACTGTGTTTTGTGAGCGGTCTGACAGAAGAACAGCATCTTTCCCACTGTCCATGCTCAGCCCACGGATATGAGTCCTTCCCCCAGGCCCGTAGCGGCCTAAGGCAGGCGGCAGACGCAGGAAACCTTGTGAATCCACATTAGCATCTAGAGGATCTGTGTCATCAGGATGGGAGTGGACATCAATACCTGATGAGCTGTTATCGTTTGTTATCTGAGGGCTTGGTGTGCTGTCATTGGTCAGTTGAAGACCTAGATTTTCCTGGTTGGGATCAGGACCCTCTGTTGTGAACTCAGAACTGGTTGTTTCCCTGCACATGTGAAACTCTTCACTTTGACTTGTCTGTTGTTTCAGGGTGGGGTCGTCCTCTGAGCCAGTCGCATCCTCTTCCTCTTCTTCTTCTTCCTCATCAATCTCCTGTTTGTCATCCTCAGGGGAGTCGAAGGTGATGACGGGAATCTTGATGTGACACTCTCCTGCATCTTTTTGAGCCTTTTTGAAACACAGACATATCACAAATAAACTTTAAAGTCTAAAGCACATTTTAAGCAGGAGACAGTAAAATCTGACAGAAACATACTGAGACAGAAACAGGGATGAGAGAGTGGGGAAAGGACCACAGGCTGGACATGAAGCCAGATCGCCTGTGTACATGGGACACATCTTAACCACTATGCCATCTGAACTACATTTTTAGCCTTGCCAAAGAAACAAGATTAACAGTGAAAGTTTTTGTTTAAAATTTGTGTGCCCTTAAAACTTGATGCAGCCATCTACTGGAACTTTTTTTTTTAAAAGGTTCTTGTCCTATTGATATTAAGTCAATTTTTTACACACATGGTCTCTTCCGCCCAGCCTCTCCTTGTCCATTGACTTTTATACTGCTCTGCTGACAAAATTCATTAGTAATACATTTAATCAAGTCATCTATATAAAAAACTCTCAATTAAAAAAGTTTTACTTCATGTTCAAGTAAAGTAACTTGGTACACCAGATGGATTTGTTTCAAACATCCATCTGGAAAACCACTCATACAGAGCATTTGGGAAAGGGCAGAGCCTTTGAATTAAAAAAAAAAAAAAACTTGGAGGGTGATTGGATGAACATTCTGTCTGTCACATCTTTACAGGCCAATCAGCGCAACAAAACACATGATGTAGCCACCAGCTAGCTGAGCCCCTGCCAAAGGAGTAAACACCATCACAGCTGAATCACGCGAACCAAGGCGACTGTAGACATGTCAGTACACGACTTTTGTCGTTTTTGAAAAGAAAACAACTCACTGCTGTTCTTTGTTCTTCTTTTAATGAAGAAATGTCATTAAGTTCTGATAAAACTGGGGCTTTAGCCATAATTGCACTGGCCTCTTGTTGCTGCTTGTTGGAACTTTGCTTTCCTCTTTCAAAATAAAAGCATGACATTGATGATGACAGTGATGGCCAAATACTGGGAATATAAGAGTACCAACCTATATATTTTCAAAATAAGACATTAAATTTGTTTAAAAACCCCTAAAATCAGAAAAGATTTGGTAAATAACTGTGATATCAATATTGATTAAAATAAATGAGATTATATTTTTTGCAAAATTAAAGGAAAAAAAAGTACATTAACATAAATCTAAATATAGAAAACAATCTCTCAAAGAGAACATACATTTTAAAAAATCATTCATTGTAAACAAATACAATATGAATAAGAGTAGTTAAATGATTTTTGTACCTCTCCTGCCAAGTGAGAAAAATAAATTCTGGAGTTTTGTTGATTTGAAGGCACAGGCAATGGAAGAAGTGGTGCTGAGGCTACAGTAGCACCCCATATATAAAGTTAAGGTAAAATCCTCAAATTAAAAATAAAACATTTTAACTCATGTTTACCACTTTTTATTTGGTATATAGTGTAATATGTTTTTGTTGTTAGTTTTCTATAGTTGCCTGTGATTTGATTATACTTTCTGCAGAGATAAAACTCACCACAGGTCTCTAGCATTGCACACTCCATTTTTAGGAGGTTCCAATACAAACAAAGTGAACAAAGATGTCTGATCTTTCTGTAAGACAAAAAAAAAAAATCACATTTCTCTAGAATTTTGAGCTTCAGTTTATAATTCCTTTAATAACTTAAAAACAACTTGAGTGGCTCAGGTAGCCTAGTGGCTATGTCAGTGCAAAACTGACATCTCAACAATGAGTGCAACAGAGCCTCATAAACACATCTATAGAAAAAAACACTTCTGAGAAAGAGAGATAGATAACTTGTACAGATGAGTGAGCCAAGGATTGTGTCATTAAGCACAGAGGAGGAAAGAGAAGAACTTCATTGGATCATCTGCCCTAATTGGAGATACACAATACTGGATTTTGGCCATTTTACATTGTGAGCAGAATGTGACACAGCTGCATCTGAAATATTGATATCTGTGCATAGGTTTTTCATTTAGGATGCAAGGCCATTCTACATCCCAACAGGTGTATTTGATTTCCACTCATGCACTTTGGTAGTATTATGCTATCATATAACCACTTAAAATATTTACTGGATTTCAATCGTATCAAAAGTATTCAAAGAACCTTGTCCTTACCTGTGCATTCTCCAGAAGGCTCTGCTTCACACTCTCCTCCAGCTGAGCTGCAGTCTGAGGGTCACAGCTCATAGTGATGATGATCTTGACTGTGTCGTTGTCATCCAGATGAGCCGACACAGGCCCAGGGCCGGAGTTATCAACCAGAACTACTTCAATCTCATCAGAACAGTAGGTCTCCTCCACTGGCTCAGCCTTAGGGACAACATGAAAAACATAAAGAGAATAGTTATACTCAAATGAAATGATAGTTTTTTTTGTTCTGTTTCTGTGTCTGTAAGACCAACCTGTGCAGGAAGATCAGGAATGTTGATGAAATCATCTTGGCAGTCCTGGGGGGTCTCCAGTGAATTGTTGTTGGCATCTGAGAGCTCTTTCTGCCCTTCACTTTCCTCCTCACTCTCATCTCCACTTCCCTTTGAAGGAGGCAGACCTTCATCAGCTGTTTCCATATCTGCAGTCTCTTTATCGTCGCAGTCTTCCTCCTCTTCTATTCTATCCTTCCCTGAGTCTTTTTCTACCATACTTTCCTGCTCTGATTGTTCTCTATTAGGCCCTGTTAAAAGGGTCTGCGTGTCCATTCCTTCTTTCACAGCTCCAGTATCAATTATTTCCGTGTCCATTTTCCCTGACCCACCGGCAGATCCAGGTCGCGTCTCTTCTCTTTCAGCTCGGGATGGGGGCCTCTGCTGGGCCTGCAGCAGGGGGGCGGCCTGGTCAGGATTGGGGCTGGAGAGGTCATCTGGAGAAGGCTCTGGGCTTAGTTGCAGGCCTCCCTCCACAGGTTTCTCCTCTGCAGTGCCCTCAGTCTGTCCTGGAAGCAAAGAAAATGCTAATTTGGACTGTTGATTAAAGATGCAGTAATAATGAACTTCTGCTCGACAAAACAACAATAATTACAGTTCTTTGTCCCTAAATCACACTGCTGTTTACAAAAGTAATTGCTATTAAAAGATAAATGCAATTCCAGTCACCTATCCATACCAACTTTTTTGCACACTCATTTGATTCAGTACAACATCACAGTGTAGATAGTGATGCTGGATTTCATCTAACTAATCACCAGTGCATTAGGTCATACATTTACTGGAAGCAGTCAGCTGATCTTTTTGGTTGGCAGCTACATCTGTTTCTGCTTGCCTTAGAATATTTACAACAATGGAGTGCTTGCAGAAAAAGACTCTGCAATGTCCAAAAAGTGCATTAGAGAAAAGGAAAAAGGTTGGCTTCCATGTCTGAATTATTCTGTTAATAAAGAATATCTAACCTGTCATATGGAGTCACATACAAGCCAACACAAGATAGAATAAATTCATCACAGATTACCTGCAGCCTCCTTATTTACAGTCTTTTAGAGTATTCTTCTCATGTGGTCATATTTTCTAATCAATTTTCAACATTTAATGAATCACAGGGAAGTCATCTATCTGATTCAGATTCATTTTACATTTACTACCAAACTAAGAGAAAGCTGAATCAATGCTGTGTGTGTGGAAAACAAACTCCACAAAATGATGCTTGAAAAAATGTGTGACTTTATCCAAGGTAGCAATCAGAAACAACACTCACTGATTTCGTATGACAGTTACTATGACTGTGTCATAAAAAGCAAGAGCCCTTACAACTTAAGCATAGTTGCATAATATAATGCCCAAAGCACTGTTGTTTTCAGAAAAGAGGTAAATTATGTTAATAAAATACTTTTTTTTTAGCTCTAGAAGCAACAAACAACACATAAAAGGCACATAAACCAGCAAAATGAGGATAACCTGGGCTGACTTCTAGCTAATGTAAGCATGCACACTAAAATGTACTCGTTAGCCAGGGCTGTCCACAGAATTGGTCGAGCCCCTGAAAAAAAACACAGAGAATAGGTTGTCCTCGGTTGTGATTTATTGATGATGTCAATGCATGAGTGTTGGATCGGTAGCATTACTGCTAGCATCCTGGATCACAGTTACTTCATTTTTGACCAGAAAAGTGTATGAAACAATTATTTTATCGTTTTACCAACCCAATTTTGCTGCCCCCCCCCCAATTATTGCTACTTTTTAAAAACCTTTTTTGCCACTTCTACTTGGCGCTTTTCCCATTTTAGCCAAAAATGGCAATGCAACTTTAATCCTTTTTTGCCCTTCTCCACACAATTTTACTGCTTTTTGCCATTTAAACTAATATTTGCCACTGTTTGTCAATTTTTGCAACTACTTTGCCACTTTTAATACATTTTTTGTTGCTTTTTATCCATTTCGTCCATCAGTATATTCTGCCACGTTTAAACTATTTTGCTGTTTTATTGTCCATTTATGCCACTTTTAACCCAATTTTCTGTTTTTTTGTCCATTTTTGCCACTTTTCGGCTACAAGTTATCTCATTTTTTTCTGCTTTTCACCTATTGTTGCCTCTTTTCAAAATTGTTTAATTTTGTCCTATTAAAGTTGTCTCAGTTTTTCTACTTTAATCTCTGGCACCATGACATTTGTGTACATCATTGCTTAGCTATGAAGTCTGACATTACTTTCCTAATGGCTTTGTTCAGTGTATTCAACCACTTTGTTTATATTACCAATAAAAAGATGACTGTTATCAGGAAAGGAATTTTCATTTTGAAAAAGGCAATACTTTACAACAGCATAAAATATCAAATTTCCTTTTTGTTGCTTTGATAACAGTGATCATTATTCATGTGAAAAAAAAATATGGTTATTACAGCTTCCTTTTACAATAGACAACAATTTTGTCAATCTCCATAGACCCCCAGTTTGAGTGGGCCACAGAAAGCTCTCTCCTTTATACCCCTTTATGGACAGCCTTGTTGCTAGCTAATGTAGCAAACAATGTTATAAGCATATTAAGTGAGCTAATTAATCTGGGCTCTTGTAAAATTAAACATACAATTCCTTAATTTTTTGTTATGGTTTCAGCCTATTTTGTCCAACTAGCTTCAAGTGACTATGACTTGCAAAGAATAAGACCCATACCATATAAACATCAATTTAACATTGGTCGTAATTTAGACTAGTTCATTCACAGCAATCATGAGGGCTGCCAGGGATTCAAGGTGCAATGAACATCTGACAATAGCTGAATGAAATTAGCTCATGTTTTTATATTTTCACAGCCCCTGTAAGTTGTTGTCTCTAAGAACTATCCTAACTTTTCTTCCTCATCTGGCACCCTTAGAAGCAACCAGTTTTCCTTCCCATTGATTTCCATTTCCCTTGAATAATAGCCTATCTGTATCGCAGTAAAACTCAGAGAGCAGGCTGTCTCACCTTCCACAGTCTTCACCATCTCGTCTGACTTTGAACTGTCCTGTGGGACGGAGAATTCAGAACCACAAGATTCAAATCAGGACATCATGTAGGTCAGCGGCACAGTGTTTTAAAGTGTCCATCCATTAAATGTCACTTACCACCCCAATCAGTCCCGGGTCAGTTTCAGTCTGTTTTACTGTCACCTGTATTACTGGACTGGGACCCTTCCGAGCCAACATTGTCATGGCAACACTATCAGGGACTGTACTGCTTTTCCTGTAAGACAACGACAAGAGATAGGGGATGAAACCTTAGACAATGATAAAAGATGAAGATTCTGACGACAGCCATCGCTTTGAGAATAAATCATTTCAAGCCTCTCATGTCTTCTTAAATACACTGAATTTACAGCTGAGGAAGTAAAAATACCCATCAGTGCTTTCTTTATTGTTTCTCTGCAAGCACTTAAAAATCTTTAAAGAAACCAAAAGAGCACAGATTGATGGATTTCCTTTTCTTAGAGTCCATGCAGATTAACTGCATTGGAGCCAAGCAGGTAAGCAAAGACACCTGACATCCCCTCATTAAATTGACCATTTAATATAGTCTCAGTCAAGTCTTTAAAATGAAGTGGGGAAATATTTTTTCTTGCTCTTAAAGCCAATCTGACTATATTTACCCTGTGGCAATCTCCCACTGACATCATGCCCATTGCAGGATGATAAAATCTTGTTATCAATTTGTCCTGGTGGATTCAAGGTCTGCATAGGGAATAAGAACCTGGGATTCTGTCAGATTATCATTTCATTGCCTAATGGACTGAAAGCAACCAAAATACAACAGATAATGAAATCTGGCCTCATCTCAAGGTAAATCATAATATTTAAAACTCATGGACTTAAAACAGCAAAATGACTGCTGAGTATGTGAGAATTGGCAGCTAACCATAAGCTAAAAAGATGATTATACTTTCCAACAGTCACTTTTGCTATAAAGTTGAATGCAAACTCAGTTTTGCCTGTGTCTGAAGAAAGCTAACAGCACATCAACAAGATATTTTCTAAAGATGTTTTGTCATTGTTGCCTTTATTTGATAGGACAGCTGAAAAGAGGAAGGAAATATTAATAGAGAGAATGGGGGAAGCACCAAACATGTGCCAAGACCAGTTAGTTGAGATCTATAGCTGCTGCTTATGGGTGCCTGCTCTACCCACTGAGCCAAGCTGGCACTCGAGACGTTGGTCTTTGACATTAAACAGACACTGGGTATTGTCATTAACTAAAGAATGTGTTCTGATATAAACAATGTTGGGTAATTGACACCAGTAAGACTGATTTTTGAAAATCAAATAGGTGTTGGGTTCAACATAAGCTAAAAGCTGGGTTTGACACCAACTAGTTACTGAGTTTTGATGTGAACAAGATCAGTGTTTGTCAAAATTGGAGTCACCAAAGGATGGTAGGGGGTCGCAGAGGCAAGAGGTGGGAAAATGAAAAAAATAAATGAATACAATCAACTAATAGTATTACTTTTGGCAATATTTTCTAATTTGCAATGATGACATTTATTGCTACAAAATAAAAATTCACATTATTTTTCTCTTCCAAACTTTTGATTTAGTTTCACTGATAATTTACTTTTAGTCACAGTTGAATATTGTTAAGGGGGAGTTAGAAAGACAGAACAGACGAAAGAAACCTTGGATGCCATAAGTAGATGAAAAGACTGAATAATTAAAAAAAAATGCATTTATACTTTCTGTTGATATTATTGATGATTATTTTTCAAGACACAAATTCTAAAACCCATATACCTTCCTACACTTATCCAAGATTATGTCGCAGTGGAAGCAGGCGAAGTTAGTCAGCCCAGACATCCCTCTCTCCCACAACATTTTCCTGCTCTTCCTGAGGAATTCCGAGGTGCTCCCAGGCCAGAAAGGCCAAGTTAAGAAGTTGTATAATGGAAAGAAATGAGAAATTTTGCATGACGCGGATCCCTGCCAGAGGCTTATGCTATGTGGAGGTCCTTGGCATGGTTGAGATTGGGAACTCCTGAAATAGATGTTGGGTTTTGACATCAGCTGGATTCTGGGTGTTGACAACAAGTTCCTAGAGCTTCCTATAGATCTCAGCATCGTCAGACTTATAAACAGATACCTACTGCCGCAAATAGAATATCACACTGAAGTCAACAGGAATGTAAACACAAGCTCATTCACCAGCTCATAAAACAGAGGCAAGGCAAGGCTTTTGTTGATTGTTAGGTTTTGACAGCTGACTTCCTGTTGGCCAACCCAATCTCCGTTTATTACTTAGTTTATTGCATTTTTTTAACTAATAACTTTATCCATTTCAGAGCTGTACAGCTGATTTTGTTTTCATGACCGGAACTTTTAACCCTGTTTAAGTCTAAGCAATACTTAACATCACTGAACAAACAGTGCAGTGGAATAAATGATCTCAGGCAACAGGCAGTAAGATAACAAAAGAGCATATACAGTACTTCCAAATTGTTGATCAAGTCCTCATGCTAAGCCACCATAATACAACATCAGAAAATGTAACTTTTTCAGTGCAGTTTGTGAAAAAAAGGCAAAGACAACTTAATTGTCTGATATTCAAAAACTTAAACTATCTTTTCATTCCTTGAAACAGTTGGGAGTCTTTGAAGTGATTATAACTTTTCATATTCCCACTGGTTACACTGTGTATAAGATTAATGATAACAATAATGTAAGATAGTTAATGGTATTATCAGCTGGCATAGTTTAAATGCTCCGCTGTAGAGACTTGGCTGGTAATACCTCATATTGGCAGGCAGGCAGGAGTCCGATGCATTGCTTTTCTTCTCTGGAGCCTTACTGAGGTCAGATAGGCTGTTGCAAACCACGGCCTCACCCTCATCAAACATCACATGCAGCCGATAGTTGGCCATCTTAATTAAGATGAAGAAGACAGTGATGGAGGTACAGTAGATGCTCAAAGCCATGGCCGTAGGGGGCAGAGCCTGTTGGGAGGGACAGAAGAGCATCAGATTTTCAAATCAACAACTCCAGAGATGTCTGACTTTCTAGCAGCCCAAAAGCACAGCCTACTTTTTGTCATCTTGCTGTAAAATTCTGCCAAACATGAAGCATAATTGCATGACCACATTATTCTCAGAGTTTATTACAGGTTCAATGAACCAAATGATCTAACCTGATTAAAATGGTGTATTACTGAGGAGTATTGATCCCAAGATGATGAGCAGCCCGTAGCAAGGAACAGGAAGATTAAAGACAGAACATCTGCATCCTGCTCTTACATGAGTCATACAAGTCTTGAGAGAGTTGTGCTGCATTGAACATTGTAAACAATGATTTGTGTCTGCAGGTAAAATTATACAGTGTTCATGTAAGCTAAAATGTAATTCATGCCTTTATCAAATTGTTCCCTCAAATTTCTGCTTTCATGTGTGTGTGTGTGACCTTCAGATAAAAGTGCTAATAAAACTGAAATCTGAAACATCTCTCTCCTTGAGTGCTTGTGTTGTTTTTGCAGGAGAGGCAGTGAGTGTTTCCAAACAGAGGTTAAAAATGTAAGCACAACAGCATATAGTAACGCTTTGGAGACAAATGTCTGAGCTGCCACTTTTCCTTTAGGTGTTTTGACGTTGCCATACTATCTCCTTCAAATATGGCTGTTTCGAGATTATGAGAACACACCATAGGCACATTAGAAGTGCTGATTTAAAGAGATAAGATCCAATCATGTTTAGCAATGTATCAACATAAATCTCTGAATCATATTCAGATGTAACTGAGTAGGATGGGAATTTCAGCTTAAATCATGATACACCATACAATACAATACATATTAATAATATCATCATATAAAGATTCTGAAATTGTTTATATGTTACAAGACAATCATTTCATGTTATTTTCAAACCTGTTTTCTTCAGTTTCACTTTTCATCTTTGTCTTTCAGCTTCTTTCCCCCTGTCTATCATTATCCAGCAGTCTTTCTTTATTTGGTCGTTAAACATCCATTCATATCAGCCTCATTCATGTCATAATCAACAGAATGACACCCATTTCAGACTTTGTGCATGTTTGCTGCATGTTTGCTGAGTGTTGGCAGTGTCTCCCTGTTGTCACAACCCTATCTGTCTACATAAGTTTTACCTCAATAAATCACGCTACAATTTATGTGATTCATTCTATAGCTGAGCCAGGAAATACTCAGAACAAAAGCACTGTGTCAATGTGAGTTGAGATGTCAAAGTGGGCTTTTACATTGAAAAGCACAGCTGAATTGTACTGTGTTTATTTTGCCTGTGACATATTCTACATTCATATCTGCCAAAACAAGGCAAATGTGGCTCTCTATTAATCATTTTCCTGTCTATTAAAATGAGGAGAGCCTTCTATTTCATGACATGAGTTGCACTTTTATAACTGCGACAGTGATGTATGCATATGCAATAGCCAAATTGCAAGATGCGCAATGTTAGTCAAGTGACCTGTAGAATGTCATGCAACTTTTGTGCTGACTGGTGGAATCCAAAACATGTGTTTTCCCATTTTCCTCTGAAAATGACAGCAACTCATCCCAGTTTGCCTTAATATTCAGTCAGTTAATGACACAGATGTGTCAAGTGTTTACTTTAAAGCACTGTAGTGTATGACAGTCTCAGCATGGTTTAAAATTTAGTAATGTACACAAAAAGGCTAATCTGACACGCCAGATGGATGTGTTTCACACAGGATGAACGTTCTGTCTGTCACATCTTTAAAGGCCAATCAGAGCAACAAAACACATGATGTCGTTGCCGCTACCGAGGAGTAAACTGCATAACACGAACCATGGCGACTGTCTATAGGAACAAATTCATTTGTAGAGTTTTTGGCTGGACCTACAGACGCCAGATGGATTTTTTTCACACATCTATCTGGAAAACCACTCATAGACAGTGTTTGGGAAAAGGCAGAGCCGTTAAAAAAAGAAACATGGTGGTTGGATGAACATTCTGTCTGTCACATCTTCGGGTCAATCAGAGCAACAAAACACGTGACGTTGTAGTCCCAAACCGAGGTGCACTGCTACCGAGAGTAAACTCCATAGAGTACTGCATAACATGAAACATGACGACTGTAGACATGTCAGTACATGACTTTTGTCATTTTTGAAAAGAAAACAACTTACTGCTATTCTTTGTTCTTCTTTTAACAAAGAAATGTCGTAAAGTTCTGATAAAACCGGCACTTTAGCAGAATGCACACTAATGTCTTCCACCATAACTGCACCGGCCTCTTATTGCTGTTTGCTTATGTCACGATTCCGCCGCGCCCCAAAGTACTGGCCCTCATCGCTGATTGGTCCTGTCACTTTCCAACCAAGCCCAAACTGTTCTGACGGGAGTTCTGCAAAATGGATTCGCCAGAAAGAAACGTGGAAACGGGCATATCCATCTGCTTTGCAAGGTTACGAAAAGGCACTACATCTATTTCAATTTCCTTTTTTAGCAGAAAATCCCAATATATACAGGATATGCAGTTACCATTCAATAAGGGGGGGTGCCCCGCCCCCCTCAACGGAACCCCCCGTGAAGTTCTCCAATGCAACTGATTTATCCTCTAAAATGTGTATGTACCGATGCCCCACTTGCTTTACGTCCAAGATAGTTAAATGACCGCTGGATTTCGGCGCGAGATTGTAGCAATTGCGCACAATTTATAAAATTCTCACAACAAGTCTGACATTTGTAATACAGGAAAATCCTGCAATCCCCCGTATATCACGCTGCTAACTGACAAACCGGTGGGAAACATGGTTAATAAAATCAGCGACAGCTGGGTTCATGTCTGCACCGGCCCCCTGATCTTCTCACCACAGCAGGCAGAAACACACAGGGTCCCTCACAGGTGTGTGGGGGCAGGTTTGCCGAATATCGGAGGGAATCAGTTCCTATACAGACTATGAGCAGCCCATCCATGAGTCACCTGACGATCATTTTACCATTTTAAAATTCATTCATCTCGGATCAATAAACTGGTGGACTACCCCTTTTGACTTTTTATTCCTGGCGTGCATGTTTGTCATAGCGCCTGACGCTATTGGTGATATTTATGATCGTTATTAATACTCTTAAATAAACCTCATCGACATGCAGATTACGACAGAAACCTCAAACTTTATAAACCTAGGAGTGTTGACATAAGATCACACAGGCATAGAGACAACAGGAAACAGAGATAGCACTGTGTGTGGATAATAATAGTGAAGAGAGCGAAAATGAGTAGATTAAGTCAGTGGAGGACAATCATCATAAAGAACATTTACCAAGATACATAATCTCACCTGTTATAAATATGTTATATGTTACAATAAACGGTCTCCTAAATATTTTTTGGTTATTTAATAGTTAAATCTTTAAGATGTCAGACTCATTTGCATGTGGGGAGGCTTTTTTGACAGCATAGGTCAACTTTACTCATAATATTGGTCTGATACAGTCCTAACGTTACTCCTGATGTGGCAGGAAGGCAAAAAAGTTCATTTCCAACCCTGTCATTCATACATGCATGAATAAAGATAGATAGAAGTTTTTGTGTCAGTGCGCCCCCCCCCCCCCCCCAAAAAAGCTGTAATCTAGGGGAAACACTGATATGAAAGAAAGAGAAATATCAGAACAGATTGTTTTTCCTATATCTTTCTAGTTCACAAAAAAGTAATCTGAAAGCCCTCACTTGTTAACAGGCATACCAAAATGAAAATCAAGCCACAACGTAGCCATGGCACAGCCATTTGCCTGAAACAGCTAGAAGTCTTGAAGTTGTAATGCAGTGGGTCAGATTGACTTATTTGTTGGTTTATTTTTAGATAAAATACCCTTCTTTTTGCACCAGCAATTCCATACCTGTGTGACACAAGTCAGGCTATTGATATGTTGACATATCAATATTCTTCCCCACACCTTATAATGTTAGCCACATTATCAAAGTATTTTTTTTCGACTGAATTACACAAAACATAGTTTTCAGTGTCTCACTGCTGCAGTTTAAGATTGTGTTTACCATCATAGAAAATTCACTGTGCTATTTTTTATCATAACTAAGGTCAAGGTGTTTGACCTATGCTAGCAACTCTGTCTTGAATTCATGCCACCCTATTCTTTGTATGATTCCTCCTCAGCTCCTCCTCCCATTCTCCACAGCTACTGTATCTCTTCAAGATATTACAGCTGCCGCAAATCTCATATGAACTGTCAGGGTTTTATAACAGGGAGCAGTGCAGCCTCTGTGGCACTTACTCTGAAGGCCATGCCATGAAAATAGTATTTACGCCTCCTGTCTCTCCCACTGCCACATCCAGGAGCAGCCATGCGTTCCCTCACTGCATGCGAGGAAAAAATACTGCGACAGTGCTGCCTGTTTTCTCCAGCCTTGTGATTCACTCACCTCAGTAGCAAGCAGACAATGACTGGTGTTAAAATCTTGCATTGCCACTGCACGTTTATCCAAGAAAGGATTAAAAGGACGCTTGACAATAAAACATTTTGGCACCATACATCCCCTTCGCGGCCTTGAACGTCATGTTCCCCTGTAAAAACTCACCAGATGGAGGGACAGAGGCAACATCAGGAGAAATATCCACAGATAGAGGTGGCAGGAGTTGTTGAATTTGTTCTGGTCCGGGTCGTGATACCAGCCCCCGGTCAGAGATGCCCAGACTCCCTGACGCAGGGTCTGCACAACCTGGGAGCCCATCTCTGCTCCTCTGTCCTCCTCCTCCTCCTCCTCCTCCTCTCCGCTCAGGTTGAACGGACGGATGATGCCGCTGCTGCTAGGCTACAATGAAATGATCTCCTCTAATGCATGCTACTGTCGCTACGCCTCCATGTTGGAGCGATACAGCACGTCTCCTGAGCCGTTTCTCTCATGCATCGTCGGTCTGCCTCGGCGGTTTCCTCTCGTGTGCCTGTTCCCATCCCAATGTCGATTCGTCCATTGCTGCTGCCGCGGTCCTCATCTTGTCCTGTTCGTCTCTCTCCTTCTCCCTCTCCACCTCTCCTCTAGCTGCCTGTACAGATGCGCCGCTCCGACCGCCTCCCCTCCCTTTTCCACTCCTCCTCTCTGCCTCCCTCCCTCACAATCCTCTGCTGTTATGATTCCCACCTTCACTGTTGATCTGCGCAGTAACGCAGCCAAGCTGTTGGAGTGCAAAATAACAATCTATTCGAACAGACCATGTGCTTTTAATTCATAACGTGTATCTGACTCATTACGTAAAATTAATCCATTTTCATACACAGGAAAATAAAATTGGTACTTTTATAATACAGGCTAAAATTGCGTCATTGATACCCTAGAAAAAGTCTAAGTAATCTAGAAGTAATGTTTGGATGTGTTTTTGACTTTGGTGAACTCAGTATGATTGGGAGGTGAGGTTGAATGGGACTGTTAAACAAAATACGGTTGAAAATTGAATAGAAAAATATTCCACTTCCCACATATTGAAAATTGAATGCCCTCATTGGTATGACATCACGGGAGTAGGAATGGCAAACATCAAACAGGAGAAACTGCAAAATTTCTTTAACTTTAAATTTACAAAAAATTGTTACAAAAATCCACCTTTTTGTGTTTCATGTATGTAAGTTTTGTTTTAGTCAAAATGAGTGACATCAAAATGTTAATCCCCTTCAATAAAGCAATTGGTATCAATTTTGCAATATGAGCAAAAATGACTCGCTCCTTCTACTCTAGCCAGCTTGACCTCCCCCACCCCAGCTACCTCCATTATAGCTAAAAGCTTGTGTCACCCTCATATTCAGATTCATGCTACTATGATTAATTGCTTCTGAAATAATTTCATTATTTTCAATACACGTTGTGAACCCTTTGGGATTTCTTGGATTTCTGCATAAATTGCTCATAAAATGTGTTCTGATCTTCATCTAAGTCACAACAATAGACAAACACAGTCTGCTTAAACTAATACTGCATAAAAAATGATATATTTTCATGTTTTTATTGAATAAAACATGTAAACATTCACAGTGAAGGGTGGAAAAAGTATGTGAACCCCTAGGCTAATGACTGGTTGACCCTCCTTTGGCAGTAATAACCTCAACCAAACGTTTCCTGTAGTTGCAGATCAGACCTGCACAATGGTCAGCAGGAATTTTGGACCATTCCTCTTTACAAAACTGTTTCAGTTCAGCAATATTCTTGGGATGTCTGGTGTGAATCGCTCTCTTGAGGTCATGCCACAGCACCTCAATCGGGTTGAGGTCAGGACTCTGACTGGGCCACTCCAGAAGGTGTATTTTCTTCTGTTGAAGCCATTCTGTTGTTGATTTACTTCTATGCTTTGTGTCCTTGTCCTGTTGCATCACCCATCCTCTTTTGAGCTTCAGTTGGCGGACAGATGGTCTTAAGTTTTCCTGCAAAATGTCCTGATAAACTTGGGAATTCATTTTTCCCTCAATGACAGCAATCCATCCAGGCCCTGAGGCAGCAAAGCAGCCCCAAACCATGATGGCCCCTCCACCATATTTCACAGTTGGGATGAGGTTTTGATGTTAGTGTGCTGTGCCTTTTTTTCTCTACACATAGCGTTGTGTGTTCCTTCCAAACAATTCAATTTTGGTTTCATCTGTCCACAGATTATTTTGCCAGTAGTGCTGTGGAACATCCAGGTGCTCTTTTGCAAACTTCAAACATGCAGCAATGGTTTTTTTTAGGACAGCAGTGGCTTCCTCCATGGTGCCCTCCCATGAACTCCATTCTTGTTTAATGTTTTATTTATTGTAGATTTGTCAAAACAAATGTTAGCATGTGCCAGAGATTTCTGTAAGTCTTTAGCTGACACTCTAGGATTCATCTTCATCTCATTGAGCATTCTGCGCTGTGCTCTTGCAGTCATCTTTACAGGAAAACCATAGGGAGAATAGCAACAGTGCTGAACTTTCTCCATTTGTAGACTGTCTTACCGTGGACACATGAACATCAAGACTTTTAGAGATACTTTTGTAACCCTTTCCAGCTTCATGCAAGTCAGCAATTTTTGATTGTAGGTCTTCTGAGAGCTCTTTTGTGCCAGTCATGGTTCACATCAGGCAATGCTTCTTGAGAACAGCAAACTCAAAACTGGTTTGTGCTTTTCATAAGGCAGGGCAGCTTTGACCCACACATCCAATCTCATCACATTGATTGGACTCCAGGCTGGCTGACTCCTGGCTCCAACTAGCTCTTGGAGAAGTCATTAGCCTAGAGGTTCACATACTTTCTCCACTCTGCACTGTGAATGTTTACATGTTTTATTCGATAAAACAACAAAAGCATGTAATTTTTTGTGCGGTATTAGTTTAAGCAGACTGTGTTTGTCTATTGTTATGACTTAGGCCGGCCACACACTACAGGATTTTAAGCCTGATTTTAGCCAAGATTTGACTTCCCCGACTATCGTGGGGGCGTATACCGACTGGAGCCTCGTCCCAAACGATTATTTGTCTGAGTAGTCTGCATGTGTGTGGTGTCAACACAATTAATTAACTGCTCCAAATCACTTCATAGCCTCCCAGACCCTGAATCATAAATATCAAACATGTTTGTTATGATTCTAGGTCGTAGTGCCACTGACGGAGTACCCACAACAACCAACAAGATCGAGCACACCGGTACTGTCACCAGACGAATCATACATACTTTCACCGCTCACAACCATAAACACAACTGTACCTTAATTCATGCCAGGATTTCATCCTGAGTCTTTCCCACGTTTATGATTGTTGCTGCATCTGTAACACACCCGAGGACAGCCTGTTGTGGGGAGACAGCAAGACGTTATCGACAGACATCCGTGTTTTTTGTTTTTTTCCTGAAGTCACGTGGTCACACGAGGTCATAGGCAGGTTGGCAGGTGTGTGGTCTCCAGTGATCTTACAGTCTGGCTGAGTCATCTAGTGTGTGGGTTCAGAGAATTAAAGTTGAAATATCTTTGGAAATTGTCCTGAAGTCTGTGGTCTCTCATGGTTTTAAAATCGTTTCAGATTAAAAACTCGTCTGGTATGTGGCCGGTCTTAGATGAAGATCAGAACACATTTTACGACCAATTTATGCAGAAATCCAAGAAATCCCAAAGGGTTCACAGACTTTTTCTTGCAACTGTATATTTCACACTTATGTACTGATAGTCTTTGCTACAATGAAAGATATGGTTCAAAATGTTTTGTTCACTGGCTATGATTGCTTATAGTTAAAGAGGGAAGGGCCTAATGTTGATCTTTGTCTCAGGCCTCCATATTTATGAAAACCCCCAATACTAATTGGTGACATTAATGTTCATGGATAACCTTGATTTTGTTGTGTTTACCTTCTGCTGGCTACGTAGCAATTATGCCAAGTAATATCTGTTGACCATTTCAACCAATATACAGTATGGCCTTGCCTTAACGAAACAAGTTCATAAAGTTCAGAACAGTAGTTCGTTGCTCCTCAGAACATGAAAAGCTTTCCTTTCTCTTGAAATAGATAGATAGCATTCTCCAGTGTTACAGATATGTACCATCATGTGTTGGACTTCTTTAAATTCATGGCAAGAAAGCCCATTAAAGGCAGAAATTTAAAATTATTCAGACACCCTAAATTCACCTTATTCAGCCTAAAATTGCACATGTGATGAGAAATTAAAGAAAGAGGTGGAATTGTGGAGTTTTCTCAGTGGATTGTGATTACAGGGTATCAACTGTCTTACACAAGCAAATATGCATAAGTGAATTGAATTGAGTGTATTCAAATTAATATTATTATCAAAATCCCTTTTTGACTCTTTAAACTTTTGGCCCTTTACTATACAGGAGCCCTCAAGGAAAATTCTAATTTGTTATTTAATTTCCTTTAAAAATGGTAAAATTATTTTGTTTTCTCATGTCGTTCTCTCAGGATGAAAACGCTTGCTTTCCCATGATGACGGGATGAATAGCTAAGTTGAGCTAAAAGAAAAAAACAGAGATCTATTATCATGGAAAACAGAGACAAATAAAAGTTACACCTGTATTCGGACTCTAGAGAGTTTCACATAATCATGTCTGTTGATTAGGCATAATGTTTGTCTTGTCTTTGGCTGCATGCCTTTAGAAGGTATTGAAGCTGTAATCCTTTTTCTTTCTGGCATTTGCAGACAAAGTAGGTCTTTTATTATTATGTAGGAAGCCACAAGGGTCCTTTGCAGTTACTTGTATGCAAAAGTCACCTAATTTATCATGTATTTTATATTAAAAGTAGTTTTCGATGTAGTAGTAAGAGCAGAAGTAGTAATGTAAACTAGTAAATGAGCAGTAGTTAAATCTTAAATAGTTAAGTCACATTAAACGAGCTGGTGTTTTGTGTAGAACATGAAAGTGCGCATGTGTGCGCGTGTGCATGTCACCCATATGCTCCACCATTCCCATAACTTCCCTGAAGGCGCGCGCTCTCCTCACAAATTCCTCTGCTTGCTCCTCCCTCCTCCCCCCTACTGCTGCGACGGTCACATGTCACTAAATAACCAATCAGAATCCACCACAGCGAGCAGCCAGAGCAGCAGCGTCCCAGCACTGATCCTCAGCATAGCCACTGCTTGGTCCGACTTCGTCAGGCGACAACCGCGATGGGGGGGTTGTTTTGATTAAAGTTATCGGATTTTAAATCTAGCTTATGCTCGCATTATTCAGTTGCAATCCAGGATATTCGACATGTTTCTCGTGCCGAACTATCGACTTTCCTTCAGCCCCCGAAAGATAGACAAACCTGGGAATAATCGATCTTGAAACTGAGCGGAGCAACTTTTCCAACTACCTTACCAGTCAACGGGCTGACCTATGCTAAGCTAGTCCGCTATCCAGTGCTGTTGGAAAACAGTAAAAAGTCCACAACCGAGCTGGGAGACTGCACATTTCGGACTTCCGTGACTGGAGCAGGTTTGCTGCCGACTTTCAGAGAGAAACCCGTCTGTCTGAGCCTGTCTTTATTTCATCCGAGCTGACGGTGCAGGTGCACCTCTTGCGCCACCTGTGATAACTTGGTAACTTAGCTCCACTGGTGGAGAGCTAACTTAGCTTGTTCGTGTTAGCATTAAACAGAAGGATAGGCTATGTTGTTGACGTCTGTTTGTCTGCTTTCTTAGTTTACTTGAAATTGGAGACATTCTTGTATCGTGTATTGTTAACCGCCAGTCTACATAGGGGTAGTGTTAAAACAAAGTATTTGGGCTAACTGAAGTTAACTAACCTCGTTGGCTAGTTACTGACCCTCACACACTTAACTGGATTGGCGACGTGGATTCAGAGCTGTCCACACTAACTCTCCCACAGGACTTTGGACACGGTTTGACCCCGAAGAGGGTAATCCTCTTTATTCTCATCAGCTAGTCTCGTAGACGATAACCATGAGGGATTCAAAAGGTGGCTTTCTAGCTTTTTAAAGTTTTTGTTTTGTCCCAAAAGCTCCGCACCCTATGGTGCCGCTACGGCCACCGAGAAATGGATGTCTCGCAGGCCGCTTTCCCAAACGGTGAAGGGCGGCCGGGCGGCGGTGGGACTCGGGAGCATGCCTGGACAGAGTCCCCCACAGTTCGGGCGTGGGCTCACTCAGCCCCACTGTGCCCGACTCGGTCCTTGTGGACAGCCGCGTATGACTACGAGGCCAGCGGCGAGGACGAGCTCAGTCTCCGGAGAGGGGACGTGGTGGAGGTTCTGTCTAAGGACGCAGCTATCTCCGGGGACGAGGGGTGGTGGACGGGAAAAATCAACCGCCGGGTCGGGATTTTCCCCTCCAACTATGTCACCTACCAGCCCGCTATTTACCGTCTCCCAACCACGAGTGGGACGGTGGGTGTACCAGAGCGAGTTCCTAGCTCACCCGTACACATCCCCTTCAGTGAACTGGTCCTAGAGGAGATCATAGGCGTGGGTGGATTTGGGAAAGTTTACCGGGGCACATGGAAAGATCAGGAGGTTGCAGTGAAGGCGGCTCGGCAAGACCCAGACGAGGACATAACAGCCACCGCTGCCAGTGTTAAACAGGAGGCGAAACTTTTCTCCATGCTGCAGCATCCCAACATTATCAAACTAGAGGGAGTGTGCTTGGACGAGCCCAACCTGTGTCTGGTTATGGAGTATGCCCGAGGCGGAACACTGAACCGGGCGCTGACCGGAAGACGCATCCCTCCACACATACTGGTCAACTGGGCCGTGCAAATTGCACGCGGGATGCACTACTTGCACGAGGAGGCCGTGGTACCCATAATACATCGTGACCTGAAGTCGAGCAACAGTAAGTTAAGTTTTTTGTTTAATCATGTGTGTGCATTTGACGAGAAATAAGGTCTAAAATCATAATTTCATAAACCCATAATATTTGCAAGCACCTGCTGCACGTGGGTGGCATCCTAATATGGAAACATAGTGGGGTCAGTGTTGCCAAACGCCTCCTCCCATAAAGTTATATTTATGCAGTGTGATAGTGTACCCCCAGAGAACTTCAGAGTTAAATTTATTTAAATTTACCACACATACACTTAGCATAAAGTAGTCAAGAATATTAGAGAGTTTAATATAAGTTATAAAAGAAACATGCTTTAGTCATTAATAGACTGCTATAAACTCACAGTCCAGATATCTCAGGTGCAGCACTGCCCTTTCCCTAAGATGGATTTAAAGAGTGGTGAAAAGTCTGTGGCTGTATGAAGAGGTGGGGGATACCAACAAGAGGATGTGAAATAAAGTTAGAGTTTGCTCAGCTGGGCTGCCCTCCCTCCTCTGCATCCCCCCCCCCCCCCCCATCATCCTTTAAAACACACTCACACTCACACACACCTTCCCAGCCCCCTCTCCACGCCCAGCTGAAATGTTGTTCAAATAAAGTCAGTGATTTACCAACCACATCGCCAGACACACTGTCCGCAGTGTCAGGCCATGTGCTTGACCAACCAGAGCTAATACCAGAGGTTATATTGTAAAAAAAAAAACATCAGACAGGGGAACTTTTAAGGTAAACTAACCAAGAAAATAGATTATTAATTAGTGTTGTGCTATGTAGGACTTTTGAATATTTCTTCTTCCAGGTTGGGCATGTCTGTATGGTTTCACAAGTAGTGTTGTTTGGATCAGTGAACTTATCCTCTTCAGTTTGTAGGTCTGAACTCTATCTGGGTATCTTAGGGTCATCTTGGAGTGAGAACATGATTTGTGGCAATAATAGGACCAAAAAACCGAAGTAGTTCCTTCATGGACTTGTAACTGACGATAGGCTGGCAAACTTTAGTTTCCCTGGACTAAATAATGAATGGACAGGAGGACTGGGAGAGAAAAAGAGTCAGAGTCAGATACCCACACTGACACAGGCTACCCATTTCAACTCAGGTGTGTTCATGTGTGTAATATGACTCCAAACACCATTTCTCCCTTTGTGACCAGAGAGTCTTATTGACCTGGGGCATTGTGGGGAGCAGCTCCAGCATACTGATGATGTCTGTTAGTCTCCAACTGTGACCCTACATAATCACCAGAAAAAGTGAATCCCTGAGGACATGGAGGTTAACTCTATGGAGATTGAACCCCTAAAAGCTGTTTGCATGAAAGTTACCCTGTTTAATTATAACCTATCCAGCAGATTTAAACATGTCCTTTTATATAGCTAGTCAGAAATGCAGTTACAAAGCAGACAGAATTGTGAAGCATGACAAAAGCTGACCAATCATCACTCCCCTGAGCTGGTTTTGTCAATCCGCATGTATATTCACTTGGATTGGTTGAAACATACTTTATCTTAAAAAAAAAAAAAAACATCAACTGAGACTTAAACAACCATTAGAGATAATAAGAACTATTATGGCTTATCCACTGGAGTGAAACATTGTTTGCAGATGATTAGCGGTCTTCCCAGCATAATCCCAGCTAATTCATAGTCCAAAATAAGATATATGTATATCTATATCACATAATTTCAACTGTGCACAATCAAAGTGTCTTGAGATTTTTAAAACAAAACTTTAAAATAATTAGTGTTTGTGAATTTGATTCCCCTTGTGTTGAGTGATGGGCAGTGTTGTAGAGCCCATCCCTAAAATTAGTCCATTTTAAGTGTGGAGATTTGAGTAAATTATAGGGCAGATGGAGAGAAAGGATTTAACTGTTGTTTAGATGGTTTGGGCTAATCGGATGCTTGGTGAACATACACAAACAATCCTCCCCCGAGCAGGCACAGTGCTGCAAATACAAGCCAGTGTGTTTGTCCTATCACTTCATTGTGACCTAGAGCAGTGGTTCTCAAACTTTCCAGTAATATAGCCAGCATTTCTGTATTTTTTCAGCCAAGTTACCCTGACTATCAGAAAGTATTTTTATAGTTAAGAGGTCCTCTATAAAGAAGTAATATGTATTTGCATTGACAGGGTTTATTTATGGAATGACTTCTTATATAATTTAAGAAACAATTATAAAAGTGCACTGGTTTTAATGCAATTCGCGCTACCTTTCCGCCTTCATAGAACACAGCTTGTGGAGGTTTAAAATCAAGCAATGTAAGAAATAAACAAACAAACTTGACTGCATATAGGATTTGAATCAAAAATAGGAATATCTATTATACAGGGATGCAATACAATATGTGTGTTGATGCAGTTTATCAGGTTTTTTCCACAGTGGTCATTTGGCATAGAGATTGTAACCCAAGGCTTGAAAATAGTTGACAGTTGTTCTCACTCCAGTTGAGCTTAATAATACAGCTAACACCTTGTGGGACCTCCATTATGATGTTGTATCTCAAGCCAGGTCCCTCCATTTCAATCAAATGACTGCTGAAGAAAAAATTATTAATTTATTTATATATAATTGAATTGCCAGCTCATTAAGCACATCAGCATTGTAAATCACATTGAATTGACTGATGCACCTCTGAAAGCTGGCGGGAAAAAACTATGTAAAGTTGTCTACTGCTGCTCACTGCAGCTGCAGGTCCTCAATGTCTGCCACTCAGAGCAGCCATCATAGCACAGCCAAGCTTTGTAGTAAGTCCCTTTGGTTGAAATATCAATACATAGTTGCAATCTGCATTTAAACCAGCAAGACAAAAAGCAATTTAACTAATAGGCGAGACGGTGTAAGGTTTCATTATGTCGTGTTTAAGATTGGGTTGTAAAATGACTGTTAGGGCTCATTTTTGCTTTACTACATATTAGGGATGCTCCGAAATGAAAATTCTTTGCCGAAACAGAAAACCGAAAATGAGGAAACCAAGGCCGAAAACCGAAACACCGAAATAAATTATGCCAATTCTTAGTACTATTGCATTTATGGCTATGACTGTGTACTAACCTCACTAAAATCAATTACAATCGCATACATTAATATGAATGCTTCAAAGAATAAATCAATTACAAAACTATGTCAATATTTATTAAGCACTGACATTCCAACAATACACAATATGAAATAAAATAAAATACAAAATAAAATGTTTAACTTAACCCCACTCATGTATACATTAAATCAGTGGTTCTCAACCTTTTTTCAGTCATGTACCCCCTTGTGAAGTATTTTTTCAGCCAAGTACCCCTAAACAGCACAAAGCTTTTTTGGCCAAAAAGAAAGACTAAAAAGATTAAAGAGTGTCGTGACAGCCGTCTGATTTATCAAACTTTGTAACTGATAAACACTTTTAAATTACAATTATTAGATTTTTTTTCAAACATTTTAAATGTGAAAAATACATGACTAAATTCATGGCAAATCTTCTCATCACTAAATGTGGGAATTCAAATAAATTAATGTAGTGAAAATTGTGAGTGGAAAGGCTTTAAAGCCAGAAGTGTGCAAAACGCTGATCGGCTGCAGTGGTCTCTCTGGAACAATTTGGAAATAAAAACAGAGAGCTAGAAAAAACTAAAAACCTGTAAATAATTAACAAATTATTAAAAAGACAGCTTAGTGCACCTTTTTGGGATAAAGATCTCTTCTCAAACTGAAATTATGAACTTAATTATGGATCAGCATTTCTTCACAAAAATAAATCATGAACCTTTTTATGAATGGCAACATTGCTGCGGAAATTTTTTCAAAGTTTCGCTCCGACGAGCGCACTTGGTGGTGGTGCAGATTTTTAAGGCAGACAGAGGAACAAAAATGTCCTCCTCTCCAGTATCACGTGATGTTTGTCCTCTCCTCATATCTGATTGTAGTCAGTGCTTGTGTTTTTGCTTCATGTAGCCTGGTAGAGAGCGGGAGACAGGCAGCAAGCAGCCCAACATGTCTTTGTGAACGTAAATGCGCTACTCACACAGCTGGAGCTGTTTCTAAACTAACGGGACTTTAGTCTAATGAAATATTTATCAACACAGTCTCCTCTGACCTCAGACACATGACTTATAAATACTCTGGATCAACCAGCTCACTGAAATGACTCCTCTGACCAGTCTGAAACACAAACAGGTGAGCCAATCTGTGCGCTGTAGGGGAGTTAACTCACTGTGAGCCTCAGCTGCGCCCTTATACTATTACTGATCACGTTTGACATAAAATGAATGAAAATTCAGTCTCTCCTCTTACAAACTTGGCTGGCACAGTCAATCAAACAGTGAAACTAAACGGCACTGACCTCCTGGCTGTGCGTAAAAGTGCCGCGTTACGCATGGAGTGAAGGACAGAGAGGAAAAACATCCTTTTATCTTCCGCTCCAATAAATATCACTGTTTATCGGAGGACAGGAGAAAACACCACAGACGTTCGCAGCACTAATGCGATTTTAGAATGCAATATACTCACAAAATCATGTCGCTCCTGACATGCAAAGAACAGCGCTATTTTTCTGACATAGCCGGCGTGTATTCTAAAATCTTGCGTATCCCCCAGAGTGCCTTCATGTACGCCTACCCCTGTTTGACAACCACTGATCCAAGCGCGTGCTGGCCGCCGTTTTTTGCTTAAGTCATCACAACATCGTGTTTCAGCCTTGTTGTTTCGAAGATAAAAGTCTTTGGGCCGAAAACTGAAAATGCACTTTTGGGCCATTTTCGGCTGAAAATTTTCGGTGGTCAATTTTCGTTGCATCCCTACTACATATTAATACAGATGCTTTTCATTGTTCTTTATTGCAATTTGCGAGTCTGGCTTTAGGCTATGTGCTGATTACATTGCTCTGCACTGCTCCCATGATAACTGGTGGTACTGTAACCTCTACTCATGTCAGTATGCATCTCAAACTTGGTGTTTAAAAGGCTCCTATTAGCCTTTAGGTGAAGGTGAAAAAACTTCAATTGAAATCAACTTATGAATAGAATTGACATCTCCATTTAAAGGTCACATATTATGCAAAATACACTTTTCAGGCCTTTCTAGCAAACGTGTGTTCCTGGCCTGTCCACAATCCCCCCCAAGAATCAGACCCCCCCCCCCCTTTCAGAAAATGTCATGTGGGGAGTTAGTACCGCTCCCAGGTTTGGTTGGCTTTCCCCACTTGGACAAAAATTCCACCCTCCTCTCCTCATCCAGGAGAGCCACATCCATTTCCTGAGAGGGGCGGAGTCACACAGATCAGTTAATTTAAAGACACAGAAACAGCTCCGAGCAGGGCTGAAACAGAGGGGTTTTTTAGACATGCAAAAATCCAATACTGGAGTGTTTTTTCAACAACAAACTTCACAGGTATGTTTTGGGGACCTCTGAGACAAAAATAAACTTGTCTTAATAGGATAAAATATTTGCCCTTTAAGATCTCTGACAAAAAAAATCAAAATATCCTTTCTTTCCATCCATTGTCTACACTGCTTATCCTGTTTTTTCAGGCCTTTCTATTACTGTTCTTATGAATATAAGTAATACTCTTAAGCTATAGGTTGTATGGCCACTGATACAACAATATATTGCTTAAGTTGGGCCAAAACCTCCTATCTCCAAAATCACCACTTTTTAGGGAATGGAAAAAAAAACTGTGTTTTTCAATTAATTCCAACTCTGAATGGGGATAGTCAGCAACTTTTTGATCATTTTTATTGGTTTAGATATTGTAAAGGGAGATGTAAAGTGGAAATCATAGCTCTGATTTGTAAAAAGAAATTTAATACTAAAAAATGGGTTTTGGCCCATTGGCAATGATCTATTTTTTAATCCACAAAAAGTACCACTGATGCCTTAAAAAGACTGTGTGATTGGTCATCTATACCAGAATTCAAATTTGTATCCATTTTTACTGTATTGCGTGGTAAAATTATATCAATTTACATATAACATGCTTAAACAGGGATCTTAGAAATTTTGAATAGAAAAATCTGCCTTTATCAGCTGTAAATATTGGCCGTACTGACAAATAAATAGTGGACGTCTAGGCTGCAACAACAAACCTATGTCAGCTGAGGCTTTTTCTTTATTTTTCATTATTCCTTAAACTTAAAAGTATGGACAGAAATTTGTTTATTTGTCTATCCTCAAATTTTAAATAGTGTGTTTTAAGGACTTAAGTTTCAGGTCTGAACTACATTTAAATATCTGTATTGGTTGAAATTAATTTGTAAATATTGGCAAAAATCCAATATTGCGCATCTTCTTTGCTTAATAGAACTTGTTTTTTGGATATGATAAAAGCATAAAGCAGGAGTATTTTTTTAATTCAACATTTTAAAAATGATCTCAAGTACCCTTTGTTAGTAATTTGTAACCCATTTGTGAAACACAGGCCTACAAACTAACTCAAGATTTTCCCTTAAGATTGTCAACTGGCAGAATAAACATGCCCAATTTCCTCCTCACTGTTATCCAATTCTAAGCTGTGAACCCCTCAAAAGAGACCCAGAGGACACTTCAATCTATGTTTTGGTGTTTGCAGCAGTTAGTATCTGCAGTTATTTGATCAGCCTGTAGCCTAAAGTCTCAACATCTGTGGTCAATACATACAGTCTTATCTAAATAAAGAGAGGCTGAAATAAGCCGACCATGAGTGTTTACTTTGAACCAGGGCACTGGGTTCACAAAAGGCTGTCTCCTGCACACAAACAACACAAATGGCACCCTGTGGTGTGTTGGGTTGTTTCCCCTGTAAAAAAAAAAAAAAAACACACACACACAACAATAAAATGAAGCTTAGAGATTGTTGTTGCATCTGCTAGTTTGGGTCTGCTGGCTGCTTGTCTTGGCGTTCAGTGTGCATCTGTCTGTCTGAAAGGTTAAAAGAAGTGAGCATTATCTTCACTGGGGGTCAATAAAATATATATGTTGGAATGAGCTGTTAGACAGTAATCTTGCACTTTGGTTAGCATACATTGAGCAGGTTGTCAGTTGTTTTGTCTGTTCCTCTTCTCTGTTTCTTTATTAAATTTGTCACTTCAGTATTTTTGCCTGGAGTGAAACCAGGTCACAGACAGGTACATATATAGAACTTCATCTTCTCCATCCTCTCTAACCACTGAGCCTGTCATTTATCAACTCACAGTGTACACATGCTCCACACAGACAAACATGCAGCTATTTGATCAATGATTAGCCTGTAAAGTAATATGTTGGAAGTCAGCAAGATTTGTCCAATCTCTTTTGTGTTTTTCAACCTAATCTGTAAAATCCCGGCCTGCAGGGAGGAATGTTGCTAATGAGGGATAAAAGCTTAACATACGTTTGCACAATGGACTGGTCAAGCAGCGGTTGCTAGGCTACTGTGGCCAGAAGAATGGCTAGGACTCAGAGGGTCTCAAAGCCCTCGTTTTGTTTTGTTCGGTTCATATTTAATCTCCCAGAGAGCAGCGGTACTCTTTTATTGCCACAAACTGAGGGGGTTTCCCTTCTTACTTCGTTATTTTTCTCCTTACTTACCTTCCCTCCCTTTTTGTCCCCCTCTGCTCCCCCTTGCTTCTTTTAGTGTAGTTTTCACATGATTTTCAAACTTTAAAGGGCAGTGCTGTAGCATCATTACTTTGAATATATCAACCAAATACATATAGAAGCCCAAAACCCTACACTCAATAGTTAAAGGCTGTGTGTGTGTAGTTCCAGCATGTTGTCAAGCTGTTCACTCAAACAGATGTTTTTTTTTTTGTCATTTCTGGTTATAATGAATGAGTCAGATATAATTCTGTCTTAACTGTGCTCACAGTTGCTGTCCCAGTAAAGGCTCAGGGTGGTTGTTACCTGTTTGCATTACTTTACCAATTTGACAAATCAAGAGGAATTCAATAGACACACTCAGCAGCCATTTTTCTCTAATGTGAAACTCAGATGAGGAAGCTGAAGTGATGTTGTTACTTTGTGTGGCTGTTTTCAAATGCTATGCAGAACTTTGAATGGTTCAGATGATCAATTTACAGGTTCTTGAGTTGTCCAATATGTTGTTTAATTTTAAAAAGGACCCTTTTTCTCTGGATTTTTGCTATCCTTTGCCAGTCAGTAGCTTGATAGAATGGGATTTTATTATATTTGAATGAAGAAATATGGTGCTTTCATTAAATACTGTGGCACTTTTTTATGTAGCATTGTTTTTATATGTCAGCAGTGGCCCTATAGCATCAATGCAAAAGTTACACCAGGCTCACAGCGACAATACCCATTTATACAATAATTGTGAGGTGATTTTAAAATTTCACAGTATATATTGTGTATTGCAACACAGCATAAAAATACTGTGATACTAATTTTAGTCATTACGTGCTCTACTTCAAAGTGTAAGGATGAACAAAGAAACAAACTTCAGTTTTTAAAACAATTTGGACTGTATGGATGAACAACAAATCAAACTTCACTTAGAAAACACTTTAGAGTTTAAGAAACGAGTAGCCTATAAAACAAAGAAAACAACTGCAGCTGAAGTGGGTCTGTTGGTCCTTTAAAGGCCAATGACTACAGCCAGTTCATCAGTTGTAGTGATCAGTAGACATTTTCACATCTGCTGAAACCGATATGCTGGTAATTTTGTGCATCCCTATGTTTATTAATCTGAGTGGAAACATGCATTTATTAGCAAATCACTGGCTTAGCAAACTGGCTAACCTAACCTTTACACCTGCAGTCCTTTGAAAGGTCATTGAAGAAGGTGAATGCATAAAAGTTGCAAACTGGTAGTTAAAAGCACAAAGGACATGCAGGGCATTTGCACATAAGCTGATTAGCAGTAAGATAATTCAATTAGAATAATCATAATGTTCAAGTTGATAAAATGATCTTTCTGTGTTTTATCACAGTGCTACTAATTACAGATTTGTTCATTTCTAAATCTGATTTCAAAAAAACTTTTTTTTACTACAGCAAGGACTGGTAGCATTCATAGAGCGGTAGATAAGAACAAGAAATCACAGTGAAACTTGGCCCTGAGCCAGCACTCATAACCCACTTAAACTTCAGAGTTTCACATCTTGGTGCAAGCGATAGTATGCCAGGAATGTGTACTAGAACGCCACTGAAACTGATGGAGTTCCTTTTTGGAGCGTGTGCTACAGCATTCTCCCCATCAGTCTTAAGCTGTTGTTTGACTTCATCACACTGTCTCTGTGCTCCCCTCCCTCTACCCTCGTCCCTCTCTCTCCACACACTGCTCATTCTGTCAAGAGTTTACAGAAGCCATCCAAGCACACAAATGGTTTTCTTTGTCTACACAGGAGTAATCACAGACAAAATAGAGGGATGTATGACAAGAACTGGAGTTAAAGTCAGTTTATAAAAGTAATAATTATTACACTACTGCAGCACACTGGTTGAATTCTTGTCCACACTGAGGTTTCCAAAAATGTATCACATTTCTTTTGTTAAAGGATAAAGTTTCTGTTATTTTAAAGTTCAATGGCATATAAAAGCACGCAAGCTTTTTAAAAAAAGTTAACATATTAGATCTTTTTTCCTGTGGTATCCATACGTGAATTGCTATCTTCTTCTTCTTACTACAACTACATTGAAGTAAAGGTGACAGACCTGGTATACAGACAGCAGAGCAGGAGAAAATCCACAGGCTTTTGAGTCTATTATGTCTGTCTGTATGCATTAAGCACACCTCAGGAATGCACAGATGTTCATAGAAAAAAAGGATTTGTTATAATGAGCAGTGATGGACAAGTTACAGAAAACTAACTAGTAGTAACTAGTTACAGCTTCTAGTTTCTACTATCTAAAACTTACTAGTTACTAGGAAACTAACTTGCATGTTATTCTTTTTAGAATTCTGTGGTATTATCAGTTATGATGTTGGTATTGGCAGATATTGGTTTAAAAAGTGTAGTATCATATCGGCAGGGTTCTGCAGATATTTTGGCTATGAAAATCTGCCTATCACCTGTAAGTATTGCCTATAGGAACAAATACATTTGTAGAGATTTTGGCTGGACCAACAGACCTGTGTCAGCTAAAGCCTTTCCTTTAATTATCATCATTCCTTGAACTTTAAATTGAAGTTTTAGGTCTGAACGACATTTAAATATCTGTACTGAAATTGGTATTGGCTATTTCACACATCCATCTGGAAAATCACTCACAGACAGCGTTTGGTAAAGGGCAGAGCCGTTGAAAAAAAAACTTGGTGGTTGGATGAACGTTCTGTCTGTCACATCTTTACGGGTCAATCAGAGCAACAAAACACGTGTCATAGCCGCTACCAAGCTGCGCCCTTACCAAAGGAGTAAACTCCATAGAGAACGCGAACCATGGCGACTGTAGACATGTCAGTACACAACTTTTGTCATTTTTGAAAAGAAAACAACTCAGTTCTGTTCTTTGTTCTTCTTTTAACAAGGAAATGTGGTAAAGTTCTGATAAAACTGGCGCTTAAGCAGCACCCACGCTAATGTCTTCCACCATAATTGCACCGGCCTCTTGTTGCTGCTTGCTTATGTCATGTCTCCGCCGCACCTGAAAGTACTGCTTCTTGATGCTGATTGGTCCTGAAACTTTCCAACCAGGCCCAAATGGTTCAGACGAGAGCTTTGCGAGATGGGTTCGCCAGTGAGAAACACAGAAATGGACATATCCATCTTCTTTGCAAGGTTATCAACATGTGGGACACCAGCAAAAATCCAATGACCTGCATCCCTACTTACTTCCCTACCCAATCTTAATGCACACATACATTTTATATATCATAGCCTCTCTCAGTACATAGGTATTTGGCTAATTAGTTCTTTCAGAGTAATGGTCTCAAAGGTTATATTGAAAACATGTCATCAACATCTAGCTCACAGTCAGTCTGTTCAGTCCTGGTGTACAGATCATGGAGCTGGGGATGATTCGATATCAATCCTTGTCTGTTTGGACAGAGGAGATCTTCCTTGTCTGCTGAGCTAATGTGAACTGCACTGTAGTCTCTGGGATTCAGCTGATTCTATGAATGCATGATAATACCAGCATGATAGTGGTGTAGGGATATAATAGCTCAAAAAGTTCATGATTGTATCGTCAGATATTAACATTTTTGCAAATATTTACAACCAGTATATCGTTTGTAACTATTGACTGTATGTACAATAAGTCTGTGGATTTTTTTTTTTAAATCTTTCTTAGTCTATCCTCATTCCTTAAATTTTAAAGTGTGTTGAAATTCATGTCTTGGTTCATCCTTAAACTCTGAAATTTGATCTTGTAGATCTGAACTAGGGGCGGGAAATGTGGAAAAACATATGGCTGGATCATGATCTCGATTTTATTACAGTTCTTTTTCATTCTAAATGTTAGTGCTAAAGTTGACCAAAATTTGTTATTGACAAAAGAAAAACTTATTACCCATATTTAATAAAATTCACAAATACTGAGTTTAAAAGTAAACTCTATTGTCTATATTTTTCTTTAGCAACTACCTGTCAGTCAATGCATTCAATATTTAAATATTTGACATTTTCTATTTGGCACCACCAGATAAGGGGGGTATGGAGGTCTTCTCACTAATGCTGTAAGCACCAAACATTTTAGAGTTCATCAAGCACAATTCTACCCAGGAATAGTAATTTTAAAACATGGACTATAAGCAGAATTCAAACCACTGTCATTTTATACAAGTAGCCTTTTTATATGCAATATTATATGACAGAGATACATTAGTTTTGTTTATTGATAAGTAATAATTACAGCATTGCTAATTTGATGAAGTGTCACACACCGGCCTGCTTCACTCTGAAGGAGAGACAGAGGATCGCTTTGATTTGGATAATATTTTGATTAACGTCACTGACATCACTGCATCGCTCTGTGAGAAAGAAAGGTTTACAAAGTTTCACTTGTGACTGTAATCTCAACAGATTAAGCCTTGTGTGGAGAGGCCTATTGATAACTTGGTAAAACACTGAGTGAACAGAATAATATCCACTAACACAACAGGATTTGATCTGCCTCTGCTACACTATGATTCATGGTCATGTAATGCAGACTGTGATGCTTTGGCACTGTGTGTCTGGTCTCTTCTCACATGTCGACTCTGAGGATGCTGTCTCTTGAGATTGTCAAAAAATGTTTGCGCAGATTGTGCAAACAACTGTTCCTTGCACCCTTATGGTTTGTTGAAAAACCAGAAGCAGTTCCCTATGATCCAGTCAGAGTTCTTTTTAAGGATGAAATCTTTAGTTTCATTTTCAGTCCTGAATCCTCACTCTGCCAAAGTAGAAGGGGAGGGGGAGTGAAAGTAGATCTATTCAAGTAGAATGTGATTCTCCTGATCTATCAGCTTTATCAAATCACTGATATATTCAATTTCTTCACCATCCAAGATCATCCTATCACGCACCCCTAGTCTAAGCTACATTTTCAATATATTTAATCAATTTTGGTGTTGGCTAAAATGAATTTGTAAGTATCAGCATATCAAATATCTGCAAAAATCCAATATTATACGTCCGTAGTGAAGCCTGTTGGTTGGCTAGGTGCTTCATGAGATTGATATTACTGTACTTGGTGGTGGACAAAGTTTTCCTTCCCCTGGCTTGTGTAGACTACAGACTACAGACCACTGCCATGTTTGTGTCTTCTACCTTGAGGAGGGAAAAATAATCCTATGTCACGGCAGAAAGCTTGCGTCTAAATAGTTATCAGTCTGTATGTTTTTGCCATGCATGAAATTCTTTTTTGTAATTGCCAGCCACATCGTGTGAAGTGATAAGTGCTTCTAAATTTCTGTAAATTGTAAAAGCATTAATGAATTAAAAAATAAGGAGATGCACTACTAGTTACCACAAATAGTAATGAAGTTACCATAGCATGTTACTCCCAAGAGTTACGTCATACTCCCCTCAACCAGTGCTATGAGTAATGTCTTCAAATTAAAAAAAAAAAAACAAAACAAAACAAAAAAAATGTTGTTGTGGAAGGTGATGATGCATTGGATATATAGCTTTAGAAAAAAGTTAAAGCTCCTGCTGTTTATGAAATAGAAGAGAGTTTAAACTGACATGTTTATGACTTTCAAAAGAAAACCTGACCATCAGCAGTGAGATTTTATTTTCACTTGAGGGTAGGGGTCACATGAAGTGATCTTTTGCATGTGGCCAGGACAGTCATTTTTACATTTTCCTCAGCAAAGATCTGTGTGGGATATGCTTGCTTTGTCTTCAGAGTAGACTAAATCACCACACATCAAAAGTTCCTCAGAGGGGCTTTTAGCCATATGAAGGTAATACAGTAGATGTAGCCTATACCTGTAATCATCCTGGGTTTGTAAACAAAAGTGTATTTCAGTGTGAATTTAGTCCTAGATGGGGATTTTTTTCTCTCTCATTATGGTTGATTAAAAGACTCACACAACCTTGTTCTGCTCCTGTTGCAAATAAAAACGTGTCATTAAACAAAGAAATGATGGATGCAACAACTGCACATTTTCTGCCCTGATAATCAAATTAAAACACTAGACAGGCACAGATTATCGCTTTATTACCAGTGCAGGCTCATTTAAATTTCGCCTGTAGCCCTGCTACTACTCTGCTACTAATGAAAATACAAAAAGACTGTTATATTCTACTTTTGGGTTTCTATGTCAGGTTCTTACTTCTGTTGGAGCAATATTGTAAAACACCTCTTAAACCCTCTTCTTCAGGGTCACAACAATCTCACCAGGTGATAATGAGAGTAACCTTTTTCCTCCTGTGATTTTTCTGTCTCACTCCACTTTTGGGGAAAGAAAAAAAAGTAGAATCAAAGAGGAAAAGTTACCAAAGCTTGACTAGGTGTTGCAGGGCAACTTTTCTCAGGCTTCCCACAATTACCCCTTTTGACACACAGACAGTTACTGCCTGTCTTTTCTCTGACGAGAGAATGGGCAGAGGGGAGAGAGGAGGAGTGGAGATGCTTTCACTGTGTTTTTTATGACCTCTCCCTGACTGCACCTATTGTTGTGGGGCAGGGTGAAAAGGAAAAGGGCCCACAGCTGAGAAGAGCTCCCTTCTGAATCCACCATTCCCCTCCATAGCTCCCTAGCACATTGATCGATGCTTATCCAGAAAAAGGTACTAGCTGAGCATCTTTGAACATGTGTAATGTTTAAATTAGCCCGGTTATGGGTTAATTCAGGCTTACAACAAACTAAACTGACACAAACTAGAAGAGGAAGAGGACGGACAAAGAGCAAGTGGCCCGGAGAGACGTGACCATGATAGATGGATTTAGCCAGCCATTAGCCCTGATCCTTTTCCCATCAACCAGAATGCCTGGGGGCACTCTGATTTCAACAGGGAGAGACGGACCAGTCGGGGAATGTTTAGCAGCCTTGTTTCTGCTTACTACAGGAAGCCCACTTGCTCACATGCTTAGTCTGTTGGCACAGTTAAGAAAATACTGCCATGTCAAGTTAGGAGGCGGCACTTTACATTAACAATGCTTAGATCTGCAATTTAGTAAAGTAGCTTCTAGATAAGAAAAATGTACTCTTCTTTACATCAATATTTGAGTTTTGATTTTGTGTTTAAACTTTGCATAACATGTTTAAAAAATAGTGGAATGATGTAATGCAGCAAAAAGACGGGGATAAAAAGAGAGGCTAGATAAACAGTTGTTTGTTCAGTATGTCAGTCCTTATTCACACCAGTTACTAGTGTTTTCTCCTATTGGCTTTGCAAATTTGAATAAACAGTATGTTGTATTTATTTAATGCTTTCCATGCAAAATTAAATCATGTCATAAAAGGAAAACGGCATATTAAAAAATAAACATCACATCAAACAATGGTTAAATCAGCCTTAGCAGCTCTTAAAGGCAGTTCTGAGATTTAATTTGAATATTGGGAGGTCTATATTGTTTGCATATAATTGAGTTTTATATCAAATTTATTGACTACTCTAGAAACACATGTAGAATAGTTGTGACAGTACCAACAACTGTTAGATATCCCTCTTATCCAGGCTAAAATTTGTGATGATTTATCAGTGAGGAGGCCTTCTGCATTGATGAATAAGACATTATCAGAATCGTGTTTTATTGCAAAGCACATTTTTACATACAAGGAATTTGACTTGGTGTTTGCTGAAAACCAATTAACATTGAGGTATAAAAGTATTAAGAGGCTAATAAAAAATATTAAAGAGATAGAAATTTAAACAGATTGTTAAAGAAGAAATAAAGTTGTGAAATAAAAATGTCCACATAGATTACAAACATCACAAAGAGCATGTACAAAGGTGCAAAAGGAGAAACTGTACAGATGTTCAGGTATAGGTTATAGTGCAGTTTTTCTTAATGAGTAGTGTGCAGTTGTAAAGGGCAGAGAGAAAATTTGGTGTGCATTAATATAATGCATCAAGTCTTATTAGTTTTGTCTGTTGGTTCTGGGGTTCAGTGTGTCTGTAGGGGAGGTCTGGAGAACTGCTCATGAGGACGAAAGCAGAGGTGAAGAAACTGTTCTTGTTTCTGGAGGTTTTGGTCCTGATATACCTCAGCCTCCTGCCAGTGGGGAGGGCCTCAAAAAGTCCATGTCCAGGGTAAGAGGGCTCAGCTGCAATTTTACCTGCACGTCTCAGGGTTTGGGGTTGACCGACATTGTGTTTTTCAGGGCCGATACTGATGAATGATAATGTGGCAAAAGAAAAACTGCTCAAATCAGACTTAGCTCTGTAAGCATGAGAAATGGCACAGAGCAACACAGCAGCAGCAGAAACAGGAAGTTTACTGGTGCCCAGGCTAAAGTACTGACTGGCTGGCATGTAACATCTAATGTGTCAGATTGTGTTGTATGCAGGACATTTGGTGAGACTGTGGAGAGGTAAAATAAAGCACTTTAAAATGCAGCTATTGATAATTAGCCAAATCCCAAATATCAGCTGTCAAAGCTACATCACAGCAGATTGACTTTGTCTCATGTTCTTTTTGTTGTGTTGTGACATGTTGACTTACAGTAAGTATTTTTAGTACGTTGAAGTGAGAAGAACTGGTCCTGTGGGCCTGTAGAGTGTATTTTGTCTTTTTACCTTGAGGGGGAGAAAGCAATGGGAAGAAGCGTGGGACCTGCTTTGAAGACAGCTGCTCTGCTTCTGATCTTCCCTCTGTTGCAGCATGAAAGATGGGTCTGCCCGAAGATCCACTGTGTGGAAAGGAGAATTAAATGGGGGTTGGAGTGAGGGTGGGGTCTGCCTTGGAGGCATGACCATCTCCAGTTGCGTTGAGCTGTTGTCTTCTTCAAAACATTTTCTTTTCAAAGGAGTGAGACTTAATATATGGACTGAGAAAAGCAGTACAAGAACAGAAAACAACATGCAGTTATTTTTATGACCTTTTAAGATGTGACACGCTTTTCAAGCGTTGTGATAAGTAGTGTTGATGACCACTTCACTAATAAGAAAACAGATTGTAAAATTGACAAATAGAAAATCAAAATAAGAGTTTCTAATCTGTTAAAAAAATGATCCATGTATTTAATTCATCACTTGCTCATGCAGCTGATATACAAATGGAGCTGCACTTGTTAATCTAAACTGTAGCTTTCTGTAACAGGGTGAGTGACACAAAACTGGTCTGCTTTAAGTTCTTTGTTTTAGGGTGCACTTACACAAGGCAGTCTATACTGTGCCAAAGCATGTTCCACCCCTCAGACAAGCATGAGTGCTCCATACTATGCCCAAGCACAGTACACTCCCTTGGCTGTGACATGGATGGTAGAGTTTGTTATCATGTTAAGATTGCTTATGCGCAATCAAGGGTGCACACCATGGACATGTACACATCTCTTGACAGTTACAGTGAAATCATAAAATGTGCCAGTCATTGCCTTTGCTCATGCTCATGTTGTTGAACACACTAGATGCATGTTAGATTATCTGCAGTAGAAAAGGTTGTACTAAGACTGACAGTCAACAGCCAGACTGCTCCGCTGTTAACTCTCACTGTACTGAACACAAATATAAGCAATCATTTAATCACCATTGAAAAGAAGTCAGTCAGAGCATTTTTCTCTGCTTTTTGGATGCAATTTTGAAACTATATTACCAGGTCTCATCATTAGGATGAATTACTGAAGCTGTGTGCTTGAATAACTGGTGTGGAATTTTGACACAAAGAGTTTTTTTCAGGCCAAGTTTCGTGGTTTTGAAAGTAAACTAGAAAAATGTTTGAACTTTGTGAGATGTTTAATTTTGCTTTAGATTGAAACAGTTTTGTTTGTTGCAGCTGTTAACTTAAGGTCAGATTTCTATCATAAAGCATGGAAAAACATCCAGAGCTCTCTGCATTAAAGCAGAGATAAAATTTTCTTAGAAACCCTGAGAACCCAGAAGAGGGTGAAAAGGTCATGGGAGAGGACTTCAAAGAGGGGCTGGACTTGTGTGTTGGCTTTAGGTGAGCCATTAGACAGTGAGAGGACGTGATTAGTCCTTACTGAGCTTCTGCTTTTCAACCTAATGTTCTTAATTTGCCACTACATGACCTTCCTCGTTTTTTGTTATGTTTAGTGTCAGTATAGTGAGTCAGACGGGAACAACTGAACATTGTTTGTCAGCTGTAGCATTAGTATATAAGGTATGCTACTGTGCAACTCATAACACTCAACTAGAATAGAGGATTAAAATGCAGTCTGGTTGGTGTATGAACAGCTCTAGACTGAAGCCACAGCTGCAGTCATGTAGACTGCAGTGAAACAGAAGTTTGAAGAATAGCTGAAATTATTTAAACCTTTATTATTTTGATGTGGGTTGTAGTTAATGCTGCATAAATTTGGCCAAAACAATTGATCAACATTTAGATCAAGATTATCAGTCATGATTTATTCATTTTAAGGACTTGTTTGTACTGTTTAAAGTTTATTTCTATGGCCTGCAACTCATCTGTTGCTAGTGCTTAACTGGGTTAAAAATCTGACCAAGCATTTTTGGCTCACATCTGCCCTGAACAGTTGGACAAACATAACCCTGAAATGTTTCCCATATTCCAAACTGGAGCAAAATATGTATGAACTCAGTGTTTTAGAAATTGTGGAGAAAAAAGAAAAAAGTTTAAGCATGTGTTTTATTAAATGGCACCTAATATTGAAGTTTAATTTGACATCTTTTTAATGCATTTTAAATGTAATTGCCATCAAAAGAAAGAAATGTGAGCATAGATGTTGATTTAAACACATAAAAATTGCATAATATTAAAGCAATAAAAATCCAAGAAAGCTCTTGCAACTCACACATCCCAGACCTTTGTCAGGCATATATGATGAATGTTTGGTACCAAAATTTGGCAAGTATTCATTTTTTCATCAGTTTATTTTTGCAAGTAAAACGGTGTGCAGGAGTTTTCTTTAACTTTTTTATTGGACACATTGCTTTCCTACAGGCATGTTCTGGGAATGGATGTGCAAAACATTTTTTTCCATAATATGAACAAAAAAATTGTATTGTACAATGTTGCCAAGTAGGAATGTGAATTTTAGCCGGCTAAACAATTAAGAGATAGATTCCTTTGTAATAGAGGTGGGAATCTTTAGGCACCTCCCGATTCGATACGATTCATAGGGCTATAATTCGATTCTTTATCGATTCTTGATGCATTTTGATTCACTTTTTTATTTCTGTAGTTTTCACTGTGTCCAGCATAATAAAACATTACATTTGTGTTTAGAAAAAAGAGATAAATTAGATGTCCACTATCCTCTAATGGGAGATATGTATAAACTGAAAGTTACAATTGCATTGAACCAAAGGTAGCAGCGTCCTTTCATTGTTACATATCCGAAAATTACAAACATAAAAATGTCCTTTTTCACAGATGAACAACTTGTAATTAAACCTTTCTGTCATGTGCTACGTGTCAGAGTTAGACCTTTTTGTTCCGGCTATTCTGCAGTATGAAAATATTTAAATAATCGATTATCAAACGTTTGTAAGTAGATTCAGAATCCTCCACCATACGTCTAACAATCAATCCCTCCCACACTTTGTAGTTGGCCCCAGACTTACAAATCAGTTAAACTAATGAACATTTTACTAAAATGTTAATAAAACATGGTTTGGGCCCCCAATCCTTGAAAAACACTCAGTCTGAAGTGTAACACAGCCACTCACCACAGCAAGGCTGCTCTTATTGCCTTGCTGCCACAATGCTCTTAATCTAATATAAACAACCCCTGAATGCATGAGTACTGATAGCATCTTGTAGGAACAGCGTGGTGGGATCAGGTTTTCCAGAGGCTGTGTCAGTTTATACTTACATTTAACCAAAGTGTTGTGTGACGACATTCACCACAGGAATGTGGCAATGCCAGCACTGCTATTCATAGCCACATTCTGTACACCAGCTTCTCTCTGTTACGGTATGGTGCTGTTTACCATTGCAGTGTGAGGTTGATTTACAGAATGTATTTAGTGGGCTGAACAATTATAATTTGCATTTCATCGAAAGGGACATAATACATTTAAAACATCACCGGTCTAAAGTAAAGCAGAGTATATCTTTGTACGCTGGAACAGCCTTACAGATGATGACCTTTGACATTACAGGTCACTGACTGATTATAGACTTAGTAACACTGATTTACCAATTGAGGCTGTAATATTATGGAGCTATTATTGTTGCAAAAGTATTTGCAAATGCGTACAAAGATCTGTGCACAAATCCACAAATGCGTGCACAGATCTTCAAACCCGTGTAAAGATTTGCAAATGTGTGCAAAGTTTTGCAAATTTGTACAAAGATCCACAAATGTGTGCACTAATCTGCAAATATGTAGACCAATTTGTAATTGTGGACTTAGTTCATTTTGGTTCAGAATCTGCCTCTCAGTTGGCTGTCATACACACGTGACTTTTGCAACACTTGTACCACGCAAGATTTGTGCTCAGATCCGTAAGCGTGTACTTAGATCTGTAAGCGTAAAGGCTGGGTCTGTTGCCCTCAGTGCAGGCTCACAGGCAAGGCTGCCTTTCTCATCACATAGGCCTGAGGCAGCAGTTAAGACAGTAGCGGCTCTATATAACATCAGTGTGGAAGGAGCAATGTTATCGTATTATACTGCTATTGTTATTATTCATATTTTCTTTGAAAGCTTGAATAAAATAATGACTTCCTTATCTTCAAAAGGGTATCACAGCGGTGGTTGAATTGCCATTTCTACAAGACAGGGGTTCATTGTGTTGTATAGAAATCCCCATTATGATGCTGTATGAGCCAGGTGATGTTAGCAATAAGATCGATGGAGTGATCAGTAACATTTATATTTATATAAATAACAGGGGAAGGAAAAGATTGTCGGTTTTGTACAGAGCCCAATGGCGCTGACCAGTATTGACATTTAAATAACATTACTTTGCCAATGGTGGATAGGCAGATGAAGTGGCAGAGTGGTAGTGTCACGGACTTTCAATTATGTAGTCCAGGGTTCGAATCTCGAACTGTTTTGATAATTTCTTTGTCATTACCTGGCCAGGAAACATATAGGACTTGAAAATTTGCTTCAGTGTGTGATCTTTGTACAAATTTGCAAAACTTTGCACACATTTGCAAATCTTTACACAGATTTGCAGACCTGTGCACACATTTGTGGATTTGTGCACGCATTTGCAGATCTGTGCACGCATTTGTGGATTTGTGCACAGATCTTTGTACGCATTTGCAAATACTTTTGCAACAATAATAGCTCCATATAATATGTAGTAACATTAACTGTAAGAACCAAAAACATAATAAGGGTCTGTGTACCATGTTTGAAGCCATTGTGAAGTGTCTAGTGAATGACAGCAAATATTCGGTCATAAAAGGGTTAAACATAATATAAGGCCTGGGTGGAATGAATATGTGCGTGAATTACATGTGGAAGCTAAAGAAGCCTTCAACAACTGGGTGACATCAGGAAAGGCACGGTATGGCCCAGAGTGCGAAAGAAAGAAACTGGGGGGGGTTGCGTGCACCCAAAAAAATTGAGTTTGATTTGGATTTGAATATAAAACTTTCAATTAAGGTCAAATGTATACAAACACCAAATAAACTTAACATGAATACATTTAAATAGAAAATACAGTAGCTTATTTAAAGAGCTACATAAATAGGAAATTAGGGTGAATAAATAAAGTAGGTAACTTAAATCAAAAGGAGTAACAATTTTGTTAAATTTTGTTCCTGCAGAGTTTGCACCCTTTCTCGAGGCATTTTATTTTACGGGCTTCCTAAAAAAAAAAAAAAAAAAAAAAAAAAAGGCCTAAAATTGATGATATGATATATTTTTGCGATATCCTGAAACACGATGTACATCGGGATATTTTAAAATGGCCTCTCAGCAGCTGTATTTAATTCAGCCCCAAATGACACTAGTTTGGTGATTAAAATAGACAGTTTTATTGGATTTTTAATAAAATTGTATGCAGAAAGTAAAAATCCATATAAAGTCAAATTTATCAGTTTTATTTTGAACTTTACTCAGTCTTTTACTGATACACCAAAAATACACAAATCATGAAATACTTGGTCTTTTACAGCGTATGGAAAGTCCTGAAATGTTTTCTGTGTTATGTTTACTATTGATGATTATAAAATGATTATTTCCCTCACTAAGGGTGAAGCAAACCTACACAAAACTCTCCAATCCTGCATACAGCCAAAGGCCAAAACCCTGCAGTGTAGTCCACCATTCAGGCTAAAACCCTGAAAAAGAGAAAAAGACAGCTCTCTGCTTTAAGAGGTGCATTCAGGGACAATGGGAGAAGTGAAACTCCAGCAAGAAATGCTCCCTGGTGGCTCAAAACTTCCACATAATTTATACTCGGATATTCGCAATATAGTCATGTTAACGACACGCTACATTCACAGAGCAAGGGCGAACAGGTAGTGCCAGAATCTATTTGTGACGGGCCTAATTTATTTGTGGCGGTCCACCACAAATGAATGAATGTTTGGGAAACACTGCATTACACATAGAGCAAAATATTTCAAGCCTTTATTTCTTGAAATGTTGATGATTATGGCTTACAGATCATGAAAACCCAAAATTCAGTTCCTCAGAAAATTAGAATATTGTGAAAAAGTTCTCTATTGGAAAGTCATGGTGTCACATCCTAATCAGCTAATTAACTCAAAACACCTGCAAAGGTTTCCTGAGCCTTTAAATGGTCTCTCAGTCTGGTTCATTAGGCTACACAATCATGGGGAAGACTGCAGACTTGACAGATGTCCAGAAGACAGTCATTGACATCCTCCACAAGGAGGGTAGGCAACAAAAGGTCATTGCTAAAGAAGCTGGTAGTTCGCAGAGTGCTGTATCCAAGAATATCCATAGAAAGTTGAATGGAAGGAAAGAGTGTGGTAGGAAAAGGTGCACCAGCATAAGGGATAACCGCAGCCTTGTGAGGATTGTCTAGCAAAATCAATTCAAGAGGCTGGAGTCAGCGCATCAAAAGCCACTACACACAGACTAATCCTAGACATGGGCTACAAATGTAGCATTCCTGTGTCAAGCCACTCCTGAACCACAGACAACGTCAGAAGCGTCTTACCTGGGCTGTGGAGAAGAAGAACTGGACTGTTGCTCAGTGGTCCAAAGTCCTCTTTTCAGATGAGAGTACATTTTGCATGTCATTTGGAAATCAAGGTCCCAGAGTCTGGAGGAGGAGTGGAGAGGCACAGAATCCATGTTGCTTGAATTCCAGTGAGAAGTTTCCACAGTCAGTGATGATTTGGGCTGCCATGGCATCTGCTGGTGTTGGACCACTTTGTTTTCTGAAGTCCACAGTCAACGCAGCCATCTACCAGGACATTTTAGAGCCCTTCATGCTTCCTTCTGCTGACAAGCTTTATGGAGATGCTGATTTCATTTTCCAGCTGGTTCAATGACCATGGTGTTACTGTGCTTGATTGGCCAGCAAACTGGCTTGACCTGAACCCCATAGAGAATCAATAACAGGGTTCCTGCAGGTCCTTAAAAAGTCTTAAAATATCTTAAATTAAAATCTGGGTAATTAAGGTCTTAAATTGTCTTAAATTTACCGTAAATGTGCTTTAGGTATTAAATTTTCAGCCGGTGCGCTTAATGCCGATAGCAAAGCACAGTGGCCCACCGTAAAACATCTAATAGTGTGTATTTGTTTAATTTAGTATGCTGTCGTAAATGAGAGTCTCTGCGATTATTAGTTGTTTTACAGTACGTCGGCTAAAGACACTGATGTCGGGCTGCATGCCGCCATTACGTGGTTGTCAAGGTGAGCAGTTCAACATGCAAAGATGGGGAAGTACAAATTCAGCAACAAGTGGATGGAAGTTGATGCATTTAGGAGGTGGTTGGCACCGACTGAAAATATCAATGAGGCAATGTGCAAATTCTGCAAAAAGACTTTCTCATTCGGGACCATGGGGCTCAAAGCCATCGAGTTGCACATGAGAGGAGAAAAGCACCAGCAGTATGTGGCAGCTTCAAGCCGTAGCGGGGCTAGGCTAATCCCTGCAATATTTGCAGCACAACCTAATGACTTTACAAGTTCAGATGCCACCTCTCACTCAGCTATGACAGAATTCATTTCACCGCCAGACACCCAGAAGGCAGAGGTACTATGGGTTCTCCATACTGTGACAAGGCACAATTCAATTAACGAGGCACAATTCAAAGATGTCGTCTTTGCTGCCATGTTCCTTGATTCACAGCTCTTGCAAAGTCATTCACATGTGGTGAAAATAAAACAACATATGTCGCTAAATATGGCATTGCTTTATTCATCAAGAAGGAGTTATCACGCGGCATTAGTGAAAAGCCATATGGTGTCATGTTGTGTAAAATTTAGTAATGGTAGTGCAGTCCAAAGCTCCTATGCTAGCGATGTAAACACCAACACTCCCCCGGTGCTCAGTGCTCCCAGTCCGGGCAGAGTCAGCAGAGGACTGGTAGGTCACAGGTCTATGGTCACTTTGATAATCCAACAGGTAACAACACGTTAGCTCAGAGTTTAAGAGGTGTAACTGTCAGGAGATATGGTTTATTTTGTTTGAATATGCCGAATTGTGATTATGGGTTGCTGTTGATGGTTGGGCAAGTCTAGCTGCTAATGTAGGCTGTCATTTGTTGCCATAGCAACAGTAAACATTCACGTAAGGGTTAATGAGCTGTAAATAGAGACACAGAATGAAAGCTATGTTGTAAATACACATTAGATATGTTGTATTTTAACACAAAATACATGATTTTACCAGTTAGTAAATCTATAGAAAATAATTAGCTTAATTTACAAAATTTACCATTAAATTTATAGGCCGCGCACACAGAAAGACCACAGTGACCATTGACTGACTTGTATAGAGCACATAACCAGTACTGTTACTATCTGCAAAAAGTATTTTAATATCAAAGCCCACATTTTTAATGTACGTTGGCATCTTGTATCATAACTACATGTCTGCCGTTTGTAATAAAACAAACCTGAATTGAATTCACTGAACACTGAATTAAATTCAGTCTCCCATATACCAATTATATAATGATTAACATTAAATATTGTGTGTTTGTGTATGTTTGCGTTTTTTTTTTTTAGATGTATGTATTTGTGTGCGTCTATGTAATTTTGTATATGTATGTGTGTATGTAGGCTATATATAAGCAAGAAATCATTCAAATAACAATTGACAGCAGAATAATTGCATTATCACAATTAAGTTGTCAGGAGTTTTGATGGATGTTTTTGATCTCTCTCTCTCTCTCTGCTATAAAAGCACAACCATTATTATTCTTGTTGTTACTATTATTATTAGTAGTAGTAGTAGTAGTAGTGTTGTAGTAGTGTTGTTATAATAATTACACAAACGGAACCAATGGGAAATGTTAAAGTTTTGATTTCCATTGTAGGAGGCAATAAAGTGAGTATTCCAAAGAAATTGGTATGTTTATGTAAAATATGTTATTTTTGGGTCTTAAATTATATTTGTTGAGGTCTTTAAAAGGTCTTAAAAAGCATTAAATTTTACTTTTAAAATGGTGCAAGAACCCTGTATAAGGTATTGTCAAGAGGAAGATGAGAGACACCAAACCCAACGATGCAGATGACCTGAAGGCCGCTATCAAAGCAACCTGGGCTTCCATTACACCTGAGCAGTGCCACAGGCTGATCGCCTCAATGCCACGCCGCATTGATGCAGTAATTCATGCAAAAGGAGGCCCAACCGAGTATTGAATGCATAGAAAAGGACATACTTTTCAGAAGCCTGACATTTCTGTTTAAAATATCCTTTTTTTATTGATCTTATGTAATATTCTAATTGTCTGAGACACTGAATTTTGGGTTTTCATTTTCTGTAAGCCATAATCATCAACATTTCAAGAAATAAAGGCTTGAAATATTTTACTTTATGTGTAACGAGTCTATATAATAAATTGGTTTTACTTTCTGAAATGAGTGACAAAAAATAATGAACTTTTCATGATATTCTAATTTTGTAAGATGTACCTGCATTATCCTCAAATAGTCAGACAACATGGCAGTTTGTGCTATTGTGGCATAACGTCAGCAAGGAGTCATGTAGACGGGAGCTCAGCCTTTTATTTTGTATTTCTAGAGGGCTGACACTGAAGTCTCATGGAGCTAAAAAGAAACTATTTGGCATGATATTCTATAGGCCAATCAGTGCAGATGGGTTTATCCTAGAACCACTGTTCTTCTCAGTTGTGTAACTAACCCATCATAAGTCACTATAAACCTACAGAGCCTGCTGGGAGGAATCTATGGAATCACTGAAAGAGGACTTGACAACAGGAAGTAGGAGTATATCATCGGTCTAGTGAAACCTGTTTGTAATGGAATTCCTTTTGTTAGAGCTCAGGTAGAGGATCCCCTCAGTGCTCTAGGCTAGTAATGGCACCAGTACCCCACTTATTGGTGGAGACAAAACAGTTTGAATGCTGCTTTAATAGGCCTTTATTTTCATTATTTCAGAACAGTTGAGAAAATATTGTCAAGAAATTTCTTAACCATTCTCCTCTGTGACCTTGTCTTTAGCCTGTTTCTAAGAACAGTTGCAGTTTCAGTTTTTATGTTGCCTGTGTTTAACTGGGATGTTGGGAGAAGTTCCCCCTTAAGTCTTTTTGTTGTGGTAAAATGCAGTCAGTGATTCCAGCAGAGTCTGAAATATAACAGAATTACACATCCCTGTTTCAACAGCAATGTATTCTCTTCAACTTCGATAGCTGTGGCAATAAGAAACGTGTATGCATCCTTATTAGATAGATGGGGAAAATGAGGGACTGTTTATTTAAAATAGCATTTCTTTGCTTAGAAACGAAAGTATACACATCTTGGGTCGAATGTACATTGTTTTTGTAGTTGTGTATGGCCAGTGGCAGATGGGAAAGCATGCCACTGCCTGTTAAGTGTGGGCCCACTTCACACTAAACCATTTTCTTTGTGTTTTCAGCAGACAAAAACCCAAGTGTCCCACTCAGATAAAAAAGCATTGGGCCTCATTTATCAGTATCTTTCTAAGATTTTCTTAAATTCATTCCAAAGACGATCCTACGAAAAGTCCTAGGCAGATTCTGTAGCTGTCAAACTGCTGAATGTTCTCTCCGGTGTTCTCTAGTTGATGAATGCTACGTTCTTGTACATATACTGGCTTGATAATGAAGGGTTGTGTGCCAACAACACACACAAGACTCACATGGAATAGATTAGAGAAACATCGAGAATGCTCAAATTAAAATCTCGACACAACTGCACACTTGACTCTAATTATAATGCATACCTGGGCCACCTGATGACCACAGTAACTACCTTTACACCCACTACCTTGAAAACCTGGAAACCAAAAGTCAAATCCTCCCAGGTTAGTTATTCTTTTTTGAGTATATGCTTGTTGTGTATATCATAATGAATATCAATATGCCATATATTGATAGAAAAGAGGGAGTGAATGTTCCAGAAGTCATCGAATTTGAGTGTTTATGTCCCAAAAATCCCTTCAATCACGATTTCATTTACAGTTTTGCAAAATTAAAACATTCTTAAGCTACTTCTGTGTCTAGTAGTAATAGTGAAATATTCAAGCAAAAACAAGAAAAACTCAAAGAGAGATGGAAGCAGGCAGGAACTGAGAAAAAAAAAATGCCTCTGTCTAAATCCTGGATGAGAGTAATACAATGCTAGATTATGGTCCGTTTCCACAAAGCGCTCCGGTTTAGTTCAGTACAGCTTTGACATGGTTTCGTACATTAAACTCTGATTTTGCCTGTTTCCTCAGCTGATGTCCATCTACTCTCATGTGTTGTGACAGGAAATCCATCCCTTTTAAGAGATCCAGACCATTTGGTTTGGCTCAGAAGAGCTGGTTTTTGGCTCCCAAACAGCTCTTCACTTGGTTAGTTTGGCTTTTTAAATGTGGATTAAATAACCACAGAGGATGGGGAAAGGAAACCAGCACTCGAACAAGAGCTGTCTCACATAAAAGAGCTGTTTTGTAGAACTGACTTGTTTGTGAATGGCACATCATTACTCTGTTACTCACCCCACAAGGTTAGTTCAGTTTATGTGGTAAAAATCAGTTTTGTAAAGTGTATGTTGAAATTTTCTGATGATAATTGCAGTATAGAGGTCCACTTAGAGCTTTTTAGTGCTACATTTTCTCCATTCCCATTCATTTTTAATGGCTGCCCCCACTTCTTGACCACCAACAGACAGAATTTTTTTGTTTACATGTGTCTTTTTTCCTATTTCAAAAGAAACATGTAAACAATGATATTATTCCTCTGTTGACATCATCACCTTTTGTTGGGTGGCACAGCCTCAGAGCAATTTTATGCTCTCAAACTCCTCTGTATAGTAGAATACAGAAATATGTTTTAGCTATAACAACTGCACTGACCAATACCAACTTTACAAGGTGCTTTGATAAATAAAAATCCTAACAAAATAAATTCTATACACAAAGATAAAGTCATAAAGAAATAAGGGATAAAGGAAAATCCATATTTCCATATTAAACTGTAACAAACAGTTGAGTGAGATGATACTTCAGAAAATAAGGAAGGAAGGTAGTAAATTTAAGTATATCCTAGCTAAAATATGCTAACTACTGCATCTTTTTTTAAAATCACAATTCCTTCAGGATTGTAGAAATTGTATATACCTTAATGATTCTTGCTGTAGTCGCATCAGACAGTTTTTCACCTTTAATCACAGTCTGTCAAATGTGGATATTCTCACAGTAATGTTACTAAGAACAAGCATTTTGAAGGCCAATGATGACAGTCACAATATTTGAAAAGCTTTCGAAGTTTAATGTGTCTAGTGCCAGAGAGAGATTCATGGCATTATTTTGAAACGTCCAGACCTTCAAACCAATGACTGGAAATTAAAACATGAGAGCTGGAAAAAAGGTCCAACACCAAACAAAATGAGCCGTCTCGACTCACTGACTGGGTGATCTTGATTGGACAACAGCTTTTCGACCAATCAACCCACCAAATGGAAGCTGTCAGCCCTTAAAAAAAAAAAGAAGAAAAAAAGAAACAGAACATTTTTAAAACCACTTTCCAAGAGGGAGAACAAGAGAGGATACATGAGGCCAGGAGAACAGTGTCACCTAAAGTTAAACTGCGATAGGCGCAAAACAAAAGTTTTGTCATGTTTAGTCTGTTAGTTTGTTTGCAGTGATTACAGCATGAAACCAAAACCAACTGAACCAAAAATATGTTTAATATAGAAGAAAACACACACATGGTCCAGACTTTCAGGTGTGGAAACACCCTAAGTGGCTTTTTAAGTTTTTTTCTTTCAATTTGTTCATCTTTTTATGTGTGTGTTTGTGTGTATGAAATCATGGGAGTGGCATGCTTAGATTTATTGTATCAACTTGAATCAGAGTGACTTTATCCATCTGAGTTGCGATGGTCTTGAATCATAAACTTCCCTAGAAACATTAGAAATAGACACAGTTGAGGGTTAAGTTATGTACAGAACACAAAAATAGCATTATAAGCTCCATGTTGAAAATGCTGTATAGTAGTATTTATATGTAGTAATAGTGGTGTAATAGTGCTAGTATTTATTTAACTTTTATTAGAACTTAGGTTTATAAGTTTTGCAAAATCATGTTAATTTGAATCTGAAACTCAGGACTATTCCTGCTCTTTCATCTCTATTTAGAATAATGTTTGTGTAAGTCATTTTATTTCCCAGCAGATGATTGGTGTTGAGGCTCGGTGGGTTGTGGCTTCACTGTGGGCAGGTGTTGTTTTTCAGGCAGGTTTGGAGAGCTCCTGCCCTGTTTAATGTGTTGCACAGTTTTAGGACCTGCGGACAGGTGCTTTGTGGCGCTGTCAGTCTTCTGTTCCTACAGTAATAAATGACCTGCATACCACTGTTGGCCTTGTTGAATTTCACTATCATCTCCTCACCTGCACAGCTGCCTTTTTCTCTCTCACTCACTCTTTGTATCACTTTCACTCGTCTTTTCTCCGTCTTCTCTACAGCCCCTCACATCACTTTCATCCCCATCCAGTTATTTTACTTTTCCTATTCTCACATCACTCATCGCTGGTTTTCATGTATCTTTATTTATCCTCCGCTCTCTCCAAGGCCGCCCTCTAATGTATCACTTCCCTGTGCTTCTCTCTTCTCAGTTTTATTACTTGAAAAGATTGAGAATGACGACATCGGGAGGAAGACCTTGAAGATCACAGATTTTGGCTTGGCCAGGGAGTGGCACAAAACCACAAAAATGTCTGCCGCAGGCACCTACTCCTGGATGGCCCCTGAGGTCATCAAGTCATCTCTGTTTTCCAAAGGCAGTGACGTCTGGGGGTAAGATGGATAACACACAAGACATGGATAAAATATCTACATGCACTCATTCTTCTGATATTATAACTCCCTTCTTTGTTGAATATTATTTATCCTTAATTTCCTTCCATAGTTATGGTGTCTTGCTGTGGGAACTGTTAACTGGGGAGGTGCCATACCGTGGGATAGATGGCCTGGCCGTTGCTTATGGTGTGGCAGTGAATAAGTTAACTCTACCAATACCCTCAACCTGCCCAGAACCCTTCGCCAAGCTCATGGAAGGTAAATACAAAAGAGAAGACAGCAGGACAGATTTATTTTATTTAATTAAAAGTAAAAACACAAAGAGGCAGTGTAAATTTAGGAAACAGAAGTATGAAACTGAGTATACCTTAGGATTTTCTCTTAGACGTCTTTTTATCAGATACTTTTTTGGTTGTATTTAAGAGTTGATTACAAGGTTTGCATAGCAATGTATTCTTTTTTTTTTTTTTTTTTTATGTCTTTATTGCTTTTTTTTTTTATTTTGATTTTGTTTTACCAGTTGGTTCTTTTGTCAACCACAGTAGCAGGGAGTGTGTGATAGGTTGTTCAGACTTGTTCATACTGATTTTGCATTGATGAAATTCTACTTTTAAGCATCTTTATCCATGAAGTCTTCAGCTGAATTGATTATTAGCTCTAAAGGTCTTTACACACTGGGTCCGTTATTTTCGGATGCGTTTTTTTCAGATCCGAAATCCAAAAAAAAACGTCACGCACTCAGACCTTGCACACTGGATCCGATGCGTTTTTATTTGCCTTCACTGCGAAAATTCGGAGAATGTGGCATATAGTTTCGTACTGGAGCCTGCGTCTCTGTCACTCCTTTAAAATCCTGCTCGATTTATCCTGACAGAGAGCTTCATTCATCAACTGTTCACGAGTAATAGCGCTGAGCCACGTTGGAGAAATAGAGAGAGCAACTTTATAATTCTGTCTCTGTTATGAGCTGTGAGTAGGTTATAACATATGCCTTTATCTGTTATTTTTCCATAGCTGATATCCACATAATACACCGGAAAACTACGGTGTATAAGCGAGAGAGAGGGAGTGGGAGGGAGGGAGGAGTTGGACAGGGGTGAGTGAGCGAGAGAGAATAAAGTAACGGGCGCTGATTTGAATCATGAACCGCCCTTATATCTGTTATATTTCCATGGTTTATATCCACAGAATAAATGAGCAAACTTTGGTCTTTAAAGTGAGGTTAGTGCCAGAGAGAAGGAGAGAGAGAGGGAGGAGGGGTCTGGCGGGGGTGAGCAAGAGAGGAGGATGCAGCGGGCACTGTTTTGAATCATCACTCACCCATTTAAATGACTTGGACTGATGCAAAATTTCGCATAAAATCGAACCTGTTCCGAATAAAAATATGACGGACGAAGATTTCGGTCAGTCTGCAAAAGTCATTAGAACATGAGCTCGATTTTCTTTTTAGACGTGCAAAGAATTCGAGCGAAATAATCAGACCCAGTGTACAAAGTCCTTTAGATATGTTCAAGCACAGCTGTAGTGACTATCAAAACGACCATACATGCATTAAACATACTGGAGACTTAGGTACTTGACAAAAACAACAACAATCCTAATCTTTGTTTTAATAACATAAAAGAAGAGTGCTACCTACACCTGATATTTCTGAAAGGTGTCCTGAGCAATCTTCTGTCGTAATGTGGTGTTTTATAAATAAATAATGACTGATTGACTATGTGTGTCCAGAATGTTGGGACCAGGACCCCCATGTGCGTCCCTCCTTCTCCTGCATCCTGGAGCAGCTGTCAGCCATTGAAGAGGCGGTAATGGCCACAATGCCCCAGGACTCATTTCACAGCATGCAGGATGACTGGCGTGTGGAGATCCAGGAGATGTTTGATGAGCTCAGGACCAAAGAGAAGGTAGGTTACAATCGCAGACCCAGAAACTCAAAGATCAATAGACAAAGTGAGGGCTGTTAAGTGAATAAATGCATAAAGTGTATAAGTTATTTCCTCCTCCCTCTGCTCTGTCTCGAGGTGTGGGAATTTTGAAAGCTAAGCACAGTACAATCCAGAGGCCTCTTATCCCACATTTGCTGTTCTCAGTGCTTTTCATCAACAACACATTTTAAACTAATCCATTCTTAAGATTTAGTTGAGCCAAACTGACTGGCCCAGGGCAGATTTTATGGACTAAAAGTGTATTGGTTACTTTCAGCGGACGAGCTAATCGCGCGTTTAACAAAACGAGTCATTAATGCCAAGGTGCTTAAATGTACTTCCCCTTGTTAAGACCTTAATCTGCTTCCTGAAGAAGTCTCCCGTCGCTGGCTTAAAGAGGGAGGTTAATTAGTGTTTGGAGAAACAGCAGGATCAGCACACAGGGCTGGGTCGACTAATAGTCAACAGAATGAAAAGGACACTTGAACTTTTTATATATACTGTTTATAAGACTTAAAGAATTCATGTTATTAAAGTTGAATACATATTTATGTATTCTACCGCATTAAGGTGTTAGACTGATATTAGAAAAGGTATTTGTAAATTAGTTGACATGTTATGTAACTTCCAATAATCCAGTTTCATCATCCAAGCACTGTAGTAAATCTGCACACGTTACTAAAAACACTGTACAGCTTGACCAGAATCTGAAGGTTTTATACGCTAACAGCAGGAAATAAAGAGCTTTTAGCATGAGCTTGCATTTTCCCATTGCAAATTTCATAAGATTACTAAAGAATTAGCTGCTACATCAGGAGGTTTCCCACAAACATCCCACGGTAATCTGTGTCTAGGTGGGTGGCTGGAGTGGTTTGGCTGTAAAGCTGCTTTATGGAGGTCATCCAGTAAGGATTATTATTACTGAGCTGAGAGCAATTAAAAAGAAAATAGACAGGGTAAGGAAAGCTCAACAGACTTGTCTGCTCCCATGGTTTACACCATGTAACACAGACAGAAACAGCAGGCAGTAATCTCCTGAAACAAAGTACAAGTACAAAGTTATCTAATACAGGGCAAACACACCGGCCTCACTCAGAAACATCTGATAGGGCTTTTTATTTTTGCCATGGAAATACAGGATAATTGTCTTCATTTATTTTACATGTATTTGTAGCATAATATGAAGCAGGTTAATTACTGTCAATAGCACCCCTGGTCAAAGATAATTTGCTGTTGTGGCCTGTGGATGGGCTATAAAAAAATTAAAGTCAAACCAACACACAAGCAGCAGAGCAACAATGTAACATATAGACAGGCCTATGCAAAACACACGACCTATAACAATTAAACACTGTAAAACTGGCTGAATAAGATGTTACAATGCATGTTCTCCTCTATGTTCAAATAAAGTGTCCATACTATTATTTCATACTAGGACTGTCAGCATGAATACATGTATTATGATGCTATTAAGGCCTATAATAAGTACATTTATGTTTCTGGATTACATTAATCTCATGCTTTACTCTGATTATTATCACTTGTTGAACCCCTCACAATGTGTATAATTTTTATTAAATGTGCCAGTTTAATAAAAGCTTCTTTTTTGTAAACACAAGTGCGTTCATTTCTTGATATTTTATCTGGATTTGTCCATACCCTTCACCCGAGCCCTATCTCTTTTCTACCCCTATAGTTTCAAGAAGCTGTCCAGACCCTCGTTTTTTCCTGTGTTTTTTAATAAATCTCTTGCTTTATTGTCCTCCTCAGCACACTTTGGTTTAGCCACTGCAGCATCTCCCTGCAGACATAGTGATGTAAAATAAACACACCACTACTCCTTCATATCTCATTTCAGTTCTCATCTCACAGACAGCTCAGTGGGCAAGTCAGAAGTCATTTCCCCTTGTGTTATTAAACTTTTCACTTCATACTGTTCCCTTATTTCCCTTTCAATCCATAATGAGTTACTTTATCCTGTGGTCAAATGATTATCATAAATGTCAATCTGCCTGAAGTAGCTACCCTCAGTGCAGTATGGTATAGAAATTTAAAATGAAACAAGTTTAAAAAGCTTAATAGTGAGATTTCAACATGCAACAAAAAAGGATTGAATTAGCAATTAACTGTAAAATTCTGAGATTAATCACAAGCAAAATGTTTTAATAATTTGAGAGCCCAAGTTTCTTTTAGTGTGCAGTAACTGCCTCTGTCACTTACCCCACAGTCAAAGTTTTGGGCATTACAAATTACTGCAACCTCTCTTCTTAGTTTCTCTTTGCTTTTGTAGCTCATACAGAATCATCAGTATTAATGTCATTATGTTTGATAACCAGTTCAAAATTCCTCACCATAGCTTCAATAAAACTTAATGTTTTTATTGAGTTTTGTTTTAATTTGAAGCTTTTGCCTGTGATTTAGCCCTTCATTAACAGGCTTTGTCAGATGGATGGAAAGTAACACAAATATATCAAAGAGATTGAACAGCAGAGATATTCTTCTCTTCATTTTAAACAACCAACAGTCAAACTCAACGCCTGACAGTCAGGATAGGACAGACAGGTGTCTTGTGCTGGTAGCTGCCTTACGCTGCCAGCCTTAGGTAAAAAGGGGATCTTCTCCTCTGTATAATATCACAGCGTAGACTTCGGTTATCTCAATCTCCTGGGTGCATTTTCACACTGTCTGCCAGTTCAACCACATCTGTATCTCACCTGTATCTTAATCCCTGGATCTTACAGGAGCTTCGTTCCAGAGAGGAGGAGCTGACGCGGGCCGCCCTCCAGCAGAAGTCTCAGGAGGAGCTGCTGAAGCGTCGGGAGCAGCAGCTGGCGGAGCGGGAAATCAACGTACTGGAGAGGGAGCTTAACATCCTTATTTTCCAACTCAACAAAGACAAGCCCAATGTGAAGAAGAGGAAGGGCAAATTTAAACGCTCCCGGCTTAAACTCAAGGATGGAAACCGCATCAGCCTGCCCTCAGGTGAGTGTCTGCAGACATTCTCTGCAGACAATAATGAATTTTTAATGTCTTCAAGGTTATAAATTCAAGATGATTGATGTAAGATTTTTTACTTTTGGTCTTATGGTTGGTACCATGTGTAACTGTCTGGCAATTAAAGATGTTAACAGCCAAAATATCCAGATGGAAAACATGCCAAGTGTCAAATAAAAAAAGTGAGTTATTACATATTAGACACTGTGTTACCTAAAAAATGTGCTGCCAATAGAACTTAAATAGCAACCTAAAGAAATTCTATACCATAGCATCATAAGCCCTCACGTCTTTATCTTTTTATCATTTAATTTGAGTTTTTGGAATAATCAGTTTAAATCTAATTCTTGTATAGTCCCTATGTTTGATAGCTTGTGAACTTTATTTGTCTACATTTGCGTTACATGAAAGATAAATAATTTTGCTCCAACCTTAACTTCTCTGACATTGTATTGATCTTTATGCTACCGCTCATATGTGTCTGTTGTAATTTGCAGACTTCCAGCATAAAATCACCGTGCAGGCATCCCCGTCCATGGACAAGAGACGAAGCCTTCACAGCACCAGTTCCTCTCCTCCCAGCAGTCCCACTCTCATCCCGAGGCTACGAGCCATTCAGCGTAAGTGTAGTGTCTTTTAAGTTCCCCATTTTCCTCAGCACTAACCTGTAACGGAAATACATGCTGGGATAGTATTTTTTGGTCTTGATGAAGTTAAAATGAGAATATTTGAGTACAGATGGATTCTAAGGGGATCACATTACCTCTCTTTGATGGGAACATGGGGACAGTGTCTTTCACAATGACCAGCGCTGTGTGAACAATACGCTCCAGAGCCAGAAGCAGTCAGCCAGTTGTTTGAACAGTTTGATAATGTTATTAGTGACACACCAACGCCTCTGCAATAACTGGAACAAATTCCTCATGAGCATTTATGTAAGATCCTGATATCCAGTCAGAGGGTCAACAATGTCGGCCATTTGTAACGGTTAGCCCTGATTATTGATACAGATTCAAAATCTAAAAAATGACTAAAGAATATTCACAGTACGAACCTTCTTAGTTATATGGGACAATGATTTGCTTCACTGTACTGTTTATGACCTCAGTAATAAAAAAGAAGTTGAATTATTACCTTACTAACCACTTCAACACAAACTGAAGATGTAAAACATTCATAAAAGACTGACAAGACATAAAATATCCACTTATTTCTTGTCACCCATCTCAATGTGGATTGATTCTATGCAACGAGAAAGTGTTGCACTATTAGATGGTGGAGTTTAACCTTTAAGTTACCCTTTTCACTGATTTTAAATTAAGAAAATAAGCGTGGTTTTATTGTCTTGGAGAATTTTTTGCTATTCACAAAGTTAACCTGGGGGCATGTACACATGTACATATCAACATGCATGCGCTTGCACCTACCAGGTGTCAAAATAATTATTTTCAACACAAATTTTAGTGCAAATTGAGGTTTATTTTATGGATATGGACCTAAATCAAAGTGTTGCCTTAAAAGATACATTTTAGGAAAATTAACCAGTATGTAATAACCCAGCGAATACATTTACAAGCACACAAATCTTTTGCTAATATTACATATATGACAATTAGACATTTGGTTCGTCTCTGTTATTAGTTTTCAAACCTCAAATTTAACTAGAAGATAAAATTATGAAGGTATAATAACAAATATGATGTAAGTACATTAGTCCAGAACAATAACTATGCTCTAAAACAGTGACTCTAAAAAGTCCATACAGCCCTTTTAAAATGTCACATTTTTGTACTGTAGAAATATGAGGCCAAGTTCTATTATTTCTGAAATTTTTCCACTTTTTATGTATTTATAACAAATATAATTCAGTTAAAAACTGAAAATCTTTTAGGAGGGATTAATAAGAAATTAAATATAACAATAACCAAATTGTGTAAATATACACATCCCAAGACTAAAACTTTATAGAAGCACCTTTTTGTCCTACGACAGCATTCAGTCTTTGTAGTTGTGCATATCAGTGTAACCTATCTTTGGCAAGCTTTGCTCACTCTTCCCTTCAAAAGCACTGAAGATCTGTCACATTACAAGGGCGTCTCCTGTGCACAGCCCTCTTCAAGTCATCACAGAGATTTTCAGCAGGATTCAGGACTCGGCTTGGGCTGGGACATTCCAAAACTTTTATCTGCCTTTAGTGAAGCCATTCTTTTGTGGAACTGGATGTACACGTTGGGTCATTGTCAAGGTGAATGACGAAGATTGGCCCTTCATCTTCATCTTTTGTGCTAAAACTGCCTGGTATTTGCGAATTTTCTAATTTCCCCTGCCTTAACTGAAATCGCAGTTCCTGCTGAAAGAAGAGCCCCAAAGCACAATGCTTCACTGTTGGTATTGTGTGGGGGCCCCCGATCCTTTGCATTGTTGTTGTGGGGGTCCTGAGCTGAAAAGTTTGGGAACTCCTGATCTAAAGCATTCAACACAAGTGCCATAGTGCTCATGTTGGATAGGCGTAACATGTATGTTTCCTTCCTCAGTGACGTCTCACATGCAGAGGGACATTTTGCATGTTTACCAACAGGATGTTGATCTGACCAGCGAGCTCACAGGATACTGTGGGCTCAGGAGGACAGGCAAGCGATTGACTCCCCACATGCAGCGTAACTAACAGCAATCGCTGCATGTGATGACTTTAAATTGACCGTGATCATTGAAAGGGTTTGATACCTAACAGATTACCATCTATGGGCTTTATTTAATTATCTATGCATTTCCTGTGAAGGGTCTCCTGATTTGTGGATTACAGCTAGAATTTGGTGTTTGCTGCTGAAAATGGTTTCACATGTAAGATGTACCAATGATAGAGGTTTGCACCACAGACTTGAGTCAGTCTACAGTTCATAAGTGGTTCTGAACACTAGTATTGATAGTGGTAGTGATTTTAAGCCACACTTTATTAGAGTTTTCTGTGTTCTGGGTCAAGTCTGTCGCTGGGATGTCTTTGGTTGATCCTTCTTTCACTTATAACTTCATAACACCTTCCGATAACTAACAAACACCTCGAAGAAGCTTTTATAACAAAAACATAGTCGTTTCAGTTTTTTTTTTTTTTTATTTAAAATTAACATAAATTCTTGTCTTCAAGTCAAATTTAAGTTGAATAATCACTCAAATTTTCTGAAACAATTATGTTAGTAATATCATCAAATATTTAAGTCATTCAATGGAATGGGGAAAAAAGATCCATTATTTATGTGGGCATTTTTACATTACCTTTATACCTTTTATGGTTTAAACAGCATGTCTAGAACACGTCTCTGAACTCTGTGTTTTCTGTGTGCTGATTTCTGTGGTGAAACTTGTCCTCACTGTGTCAACAGTTACTCAAGACGAGAGCAACCGTACATGGGGCCGCAGCTCCCTCTTCAGGCCGGAGGAGTTTGATGATGTGAAAAAGGGAATCAAGAAGAAAGGAAGAACCTGGGGGCCGAGTTCAGTACAGAGCAAAGAGAGGCCTGTTGCTGCTGAGAGGTACAACAGACACATAGTCAAACACAGAAACCAGCCATTCTTTTGTTCCTGTTTCTAAACAAAAGTACATCCTCGTGTCTACGCGTTGATGTCAGATTTGACTCCCTTCTGTGTTTTACAAAAAAAAAATACAACTTACAAAAGCTATACACAGCGCATGAAAATTTGTTTTTTTTTCTCTGGCTCAGCTATTTAAAGGTGTCTGTTTGAGTAGACGGTACAAACAAGTTACAAATAAAGCAAACTCATTTAGGTCTGATTAACAGGAAATGAAAGCTGGTTAAGAAAACATAAAGATGTAGTAGATGTAGTGATAGTGCAATGGTTGACAAGTCAATATTCAATTTTAGACAACAGAATACTAATATTTAAACAGAGACATGATTGATTTAAAAAAAATCAAAAGGGTAAAACATTCAAGGGGCTAAATACTGCATTGTATCTGGTTACATTAGGTTACATTATGTCACTCTATGAGCATGAAGTAGAGCAGCTCAGTTCAGCTTGCCCAGTGATCACCAAATCAAGATCTTAACACTGCAAAGAGGAGTTCCTGGTTTGCAATCATTCATGTGCTGACAGAGAATGTATCCATGCATGAAGAGACACTGAATGAAGAAATATTTGGAGTAGTCTCTCAAATTTCTCCAGACTTGTATATTTAAATATCCATTGCATTCATTAATTTTCCTCATATTAGGCTACTGCTCCCCAGTCAGGGTCCATGTTTAAAATATTTCATGTCTGTGGTTTCAGAGTGCGCCCTCTGTCTGACGGCAGTAATCCCTGGTCCACCAGCCTGGTCAAATCCCAGAAGTCTGTCCCCCTTGCTGCACTGTTTGCTGAACAGGGTGAGCTACAAATCAGTTAGGATGACGTACATTTTAAAATTTGATTTAAACATTGTTTTTTTAGTAAAAGTTGCTGTGATACCTTGAACAAACTTTTAAAGTCTTCGGTCAGATTTTTAAAAGGTCACAAAGTGTCTTTAAAAGTTGTAATTTTGTTTATGAGAGGTTTTAAATTTCCTTGGCATTTAGACTGAGTAATTCATCAGATCTACACTGTAAAGTTGTGTTGCATGACTTTTGGATATCTGTGTGGATTTGTTTGTTTATGTGACAATTCAGAGCAGCATATTATGCCAAAAAGAGAACATGGGAAATTTGGCTTCAAACAAAATAATACACAAAATGAATGGCAGTAGAAACTAATAATTCTTATGAGGTTACTTGTAAGTTTGGCAAATAGATTTTAAACTCAGGAAAATAGAAAATTAAACTGTTCAGTCCCAAAGAAATTAGAGAAACACAGCCCCTAAGTAGCAGGGCTGAATGGTACGTTATCATTTTACATAACGCACAAACGTTAGAAACAGCTGATGACATTTAAAATGGGCAAATTTTACCTGCATTTTTATTGTTTTTTTTTTTGTTTGTTTGTTTGTTTTTTCTGGTCTGAGAATCTGATTTGAAGCATTTATTTACTATTAAGATTCAATAAAAGGGTTTGCGTCATTAATTTAGCATAAGGTTTATTCAACAGGAGGAAGCATGTTTTTATGGTGTCCATCACTCATGTCTTAATCATTTCTTATCTCACTGATGTTTTTCAGTGGGGGCCGGTAAAGATGAACCCTTCTCCCAGGAATGTCCTGACAGCAGCTCCAAGCCAAAGCAGCTGAAGTTCCCCAACCAGGTGTATATCGATCTACCTCTGTGGAGGGACGAGCAGCAGCCTCAGAGCCCCGGTGGGCTGGGAGATTCAGGGGTTGGGGTGGTGGGTGGTCAGAGCAGCCAAACAGAGACCCCAGACGACCCTTACACTACCACATCCACCTCGTCCACTTCCACCACCCCACAGCTCACCCCCACCAACAGCCTGAAGCGAACATCAGCTCGCCGCAAGACTGACTCTGTACTGTACGGCTGCGGCTCACTGCTGGCATCAGTCGTGCTCGGTTACGATATTAGAGAAGCGCTGAAAAACTCTGGGGAAGACAGCGAGCCCCAACGTGAGGAGAAGGAGAAGAAGAAGAAGGAGGGTCTTTTCCAGCGTGCGACACGCTTCCGCCGAAGCACCTCACCACCAAGCGGTCGCTCCCGCAAAGACGAGGCATCATCCAATCACACCTCTAGCCCTCCTGTCAACCTCATATCTATGTCAGCAATCATGGAGTGCAACTCCACCAAGTGTCTCCTGCAGTCTGAGGCCGAGGTGTCAGAGTTCCATCCTGGGAGAGTGGAGCTTGTGGCTGTCAATCACATGGAGCCAGCCAGACTGAACCAAGCGACATCCACGGAAGGACAGACCAGCAGGACTGCAGCAGACGCACAGACACCGGAGAAAACCCAAAGCAAGCCACCAGAGCAGAGCAACCACAACACAGGAACACGGCTGCGTAGAAAGAAATACACAAACAACCACAACAGTGAGTCACACAAAACCAAGGGGGGAGGGGTGGAATCATTAAAAATTTTTGGACATTAGTGTCATCAAAATTTAGATAAAAACCCTGATATGCTGCCAATACTGTAACCAAATTGGTTTATTCCATGTCTCTTCTCAGCAAATGGCCCACCCGCTCTTCCTCCTCCAGCCACACAGAAGAAGCAAGAGAGAGAGAAAGATGGAGCGTCAGAGAAGCCCTCCAGTGGTGGCGAGGCTTTCTCCAGACCCCGGCCTGTGTCATTCCGGGCTAAGCCCCACGCCTGGGCCCTGCTTAGAGGACGCAACAAGAGCTATTCTCTGGGACATTACTCTGGAGAGAAAACAGCACAGAACCTAAATATGGTGCTGTCCTCAGAGGTGGGGATGGGCTGCTCCCTGCTGGACATGGACACAGAGGGCCAGAAACGAGACTGCACCGTGCCGTTGTGCCGCATACAGAGCTCCCCAGCACGGCCCTCGGTCTTTGAGCTGGAGAAGGAGTTCCTCTCTTAGGAAATGAAAGTGATCTGCTTTGATCGTACCTCTTTCTATACAATCTAGAGTGTTCCATTACATAGAGACAGACTTGTTGGCCTTAAACTCCTGGAGGGTTTAGAACCAGGCTGCCTTTTTTCGTAGAACCCAGCTTGTTCTTAGTTCTAGGACATAGTTTTGTCAGTGTTCTTGAACAAACGTTGGAGACTTCTAGAAGATGTCTGTGTCACGGGTTCTAGGACGTGCACCCTAATCTCAGCCTGAGAATGTGCCTTGTCTTATTCTAGAACACAAACACCAGCGCGTAGTTCTGAAATCAGAGCACAACATTCCAGACCTGGATCAGCAGCGTCTTCGCTGATACTACGGTGCTCGACTGCCGTTTCTGTACACTCATCTCTCTCTCCCTTCATCATCCTCTTCCTCTCTCTACTGTCGGTGCAGCTAAACGTTGACCGCTGCTGCAGCTTTCGCAACACAATACCCTCACCTTTTTATTTATATATATATTTTTATAGGTAATTTAATATGAAGAGACTCAGCCTTACCTTAGCAACCAGCTGGACATACATTCCATGTCAGTTTCAAAGTTGTGCGATCATGCTTTTAGATATTTTGACTTAAGAATCATGCATGCATGTACCCTTAAAATGTTGAACAAAAAAATCATTATGCCTTGTTTGTAAATATTTCTTTTTATCCAGTATCAGCCTAATACTGGCAGTTGTTTTGTATTGCTTATGTATGCTGTTTTATGACTGTTTTAAAGTGCAGCAATGCTGCAGTACAGATTTTGTTCTCGGTACCAGTTACATACTGCATCATAGCAGGAATGAAGGTACTTTTCATCCAAGAATACCCTGAAGAGTAAAATTATTCACAAAGATATCCCTGACAGTCCTACAAAACATGAAATAATGCTTCTACTTAATTGAAATTTTAAACAAACATTTATTTCATGAGTTGCTCTTAAAGATTTTTCTATTAGTATTTTTTTTAAGTATTTTTGGTTCCGTCAACACACTGCAATAGAATGGGGAAACACTTCAGCCATGAATGATCATGTCAGGAAAAACCACCTAAACATTATAAATTCATAATCTGATCCCTAAGGTGACAGCTGATATCCTACAATTTACTTGGCCCAGTTGTTTCAGATTTAAATCTGGTAAATCCTGCACAGCCTGGGAGAAACAAAACATCAGCATTTTTTCAGACACTAATGAAAACATTGATTAAAATACCTGTATCATGAAATTCCTTCACAGATCACTTGTTAGACTGGGACATTTGAGTTTTCAGTGTTTAATTCATGCCCTTTCTACTATCATGGTCACAGTTTTGTACTTGATGCCATCAACTGTTTTTTTTGTTTTTGTTTTTGTTTTGTTTTTTTAAACCTTAGGTTGATTGCCCATACACCCCATTGAAACTGATGTTTAAAAATACCTGAATTCACTCTTAATTTCAATTTGAGATTACCATGTTATCTCCCTTGAAAACCTGGTCAAGCTCAGGAATGCCTGGAGCCTTTTTAGGACAGTTTTTGGCTCTATACCTTTTTATGACCATACTACAGACTTGCAGCCAGCTAAACTGCTTTCTAAGACTTAACAAATGGTTAGTTATTAGACTTTGAATATATTTTTTCCAGTCGCCAGTTGCACCAGCAATGTGTAATTTTTGTCTTAACTTACAGTGTAACAACCACACTAAGCCCTGCTAGTTAGTCAAATAAATTTTGTCAGTGTTTAATTGGACTGCAAGGATAGAGGCTCAGTCCCATATCTTTTACCCTAACCCTTTGATTTTAAGTGTCTTCTTGTCCCTTGAAACAGATACAAGGAGTAGTGGTAAAAATCTTCACCAATATCATACAACAACCCTTGCAACCATGCATTTACATAGACACCAGGCATTTCTACTGCAAGCAGTTTTTAAACGCATGTTCGACATCAAAACGATCATGATGCATTGCAACATTAAATTCTGATATTAGATTGTAACAATTTTCAAAGGCAATCTCTGATATTTCTCATTACACTTGGTTTGGAGACTGCCTCTGGGACATCTTCTTTTGAAGGGCCATGTAATCCTGGCACTATACCCTACCCTTTAACTCCAGCAGTTGGGAGTCATTGTCCCCCCTAGATGTAAACGCACAAAGCATAGGGGTTGGGCTGAGTGGTAGGCGCAAGAGTGTATTGAGATTGAGCCATGAGATTATCTAAATTAGTGGTGTTATGTCTAAACTAACCAAAATATGGTTGCAGAAATGGTGTTTTAACTTCCAATCAGCAAAATGCATTTACTTAATACAGTGCTGTTACAACTCCTGTGCCCAGTTTTCTTCAAATAGATTTAAAATAACTCGTTTACTGCCTTTAATCCACAAATGGCAATGAAACTGTGTGTAAAATATGTAAGCATTATAGTTAGGTGATAACTAGTGCTGTCAATTTTTTTAATTGATGTGTATTAATTAATCACAGGGGTGAAAAATGCAGTTAAAAAATATATGCTGAGTAATCGCACTCTGATACCATCACAAAACCTGCCTAAGTAGCATTTTAGGTTCGACTGTAAAATCTAAAAATTCTCTGTGCTCTTAATTTTAACAAATTTATGGATAAATAAATATTCTACAGATTAACACCATCCTAGATTCACTAATAAGTGAACAGTCTGCCCTCAGTCTCCACTTTGTCTGTTTCAAAAGCTAATACGTTTTCATGCCATTCAGAAGCATGCTAACCTTGCAAAGCAGATGGATACGCACGTTTCCTTGTTTCTCACTGGCGAATCCATCTTGCAAAGCTCCCACCTGAACCGTTTTGTCCCGGTTAGAAAGTGACAGGACCAATCAGTGACGAGGAGCAGTACTTTCAGGCACGGCGGAGTCGTGACGTAAGCAAGCAGCAACAAGAGGCCAGTGCAGTTATGGTGGAAGAGCTTAGAGTGGATGCTGCTAAAGCGTCAGTTTTATCAGAACTTGACGACATTTCTTCGTTAAAAGAAGAACAATAAAACAGCAGTGAGTTGTTTTCTTTTCAAAAACGACAAAAGTTGTGTACTGACATGTCTTTAGTCACCATGGTTCACGTTATTTCTCGGTAGCTGTGCACGCGTACCTTGGTCGCGGCTATGTCACATGTTTTGTTGCTCTGATTGGCACATAAAGATGTGACAGAACGTTCATCCAATCACACTCCAAGTTTTTTTCAAATCCTCTGCCCTTTCCCAAACGCTTTGTATTGAAGGTTAGCCAGATGGATGTGTGAAACATCCATCTGACGTGTCAGGTTAGAAGCATGCCCTTTCTCAATTTGTTTCCTATGATTAAATCTACCTCTAATGCAATCTTTCTCAAACTATTGACCAGATTGATTAAATGCAATTATTTACAATTCCTATAATTAATTTGACTGTTTTGACTGACAGCACTAGTGATAACTAAATTCTGAATCCCTAATCTACAGCTCTAGGGGGAAAAAAACAGTGACACCAAGTGGTGGCATGTTCATCTAAATTATGAAGTTATTTAACAGCAGGCATACTGTGTTATTGTTTGGAGGGATTATCTTTGTCCGTGAGAAAGGATAGCAGGAGTCCAAAACAATGTTATTAAACATCTCTTAGGGTTGTATTCTGTTGTGATGAAGGCACTGCCAACACCAAACAGCCAGTAGAACCCTCTGCTCCTCCTCATCCTCCAAGTTATCCCAACCCTCAAAATAATAAACTCTGATAAATTTGCTTTAAAGTGGACTTTACACCTAGTAGGGTTCAGGGGTAAGATTTGATTCAGATTTTAGGTTTTTAGCAGTGCATAAACCTGATTTTAAAGAAGAATTACATTCTAACAACAGTAAAACTTAATGCAGAGTTGGTGCAACCCAGCGCAGACCTTGAAACTTACACACAGTTGTGGTCAGACTGTGCAGAGTATATACTGTCTCAAAGGACACTTCCAGGCCTCTTCTCTAAACACCAAACACATTATCCTCGCATCAATTCTTAATTGTCAACTGATGACTTTGTTCTCCCAGCTTTATTATTATGACTTAAGTCAATTTTTTTAAAGTTTAGTGGAAAATATGACCACTTTTGAACAAGGAAACAAGGGCTCATTCACAGTAAGAAATTAGCCTCCAAAATGTAGATATATTTGTGATTGCAGATGTGTCTTACAGTGGCATCTTTATGATAATTTAGAATGTGAAGTATCCCATGTTATGTATTTTATGACCACTGACTGTCAGACCGACACTGTATCAATCTTACTGATCTTCAAGCTGTTAAAGGCAAAGTTTACAAGCCAAGATATCACTGGATTCAACCCTTTTTAATGGGGTATGTGTAAATACCATAATGATCTGGTGTCATACATTCCCCTCATATTATTGTGCTCTAATTAAAGAGTGAAGTCTGCTGTTTGTTATCTGCTTTGTTGGCAAGATGTTAAAGCAAGGCACTGTATGAAGCTTAAGATGGTGCTGACCAACATTCCACTACATGAGACAAACAGCATCACGAGTATCTCAGATACCAGTTATCTATGTGGTGCCTTCAGGCTTCTAAATATGGGACCAAATTCAACTGTACCAGCTCTAAGGCCTATTTTTCTTCAGGACCAAAACCACTAAATGAACTAGCTGCTAGTGAGAAGTTTTTACAAAGAGAATTATTCTGAGTAAAACTTCACAAAACACCGTCAGAGGTGCAGCGCAGGGCTGCTGCTGAAAGACCCGTCACCCTCTGATTGGTCGATTAACAAGACTTCCTGTTGAATCACTGAACTTCTCTGTCACACTGAATGTGTCAGGTTTAGCTTTGAGTTCATCTGTTTCAGTGAACACTTCTTTTTATCATTACAGTATTGGTTATTTCTTGCCTGATTGATCAAGAATATCAAGTTTATTGTATTTTGAATAAAGTCAAAATGAGACTAAATATTGCCTTTTTTGTTTTTCTATTTCAAGCTGAATCAACCAATTTATAAAAAAAGTATTCTGCTTACTTGCACAAATAAAAGCATTAGAGCAATAGTCATGCCACTGCTTTCAAAATCCTTAGATGAAAGTGTTATCTGCAAATTTTCATCTCCTGTGAATTATCACTGTGCAACACTGATGCATTCATTTTCATGTATCCTTTTTTTAGATTATTTTAAATAAGAATTAATATAATCTAAGATCTGTCATAGCTGAAATGGTCTTCAAACTCACGAGTTTTTAAATATCTTGCAACCTCCAGTGTCCAAAAATAAAGCCAGTGCAAAAACAGCAGTTCCTTGAGTGTCCACTTAAGGCTGGCTGTAGTAGTCCTTCAAGTCCCATTAGCACCCATATCTAAATGTCAATTTAACAGCAGAAATAAACGTGTTTAAAGCCCCATACAAGTTTCTGAATAAATCATGTCCTCACTGGTTCACACAATACAGAGGGGGGATTTCTTTTATAGGTCATCTATTTTGGCTAAGAGTTATTCATAGTTTAGGGCAGTAATAATCAACTGGAGGCCCAGAGGCAACATCAGGCCCCCAGAGTATTCAATTCAGAAAGTTTGGCAAAAATAGGGCAAAAATATGGCATGCTATTGTTTAGGGCTGGGCTATTAATTGCAAATTAGATTAAATTACAATATGGCCTGCTGCAATTTACAAATTGCAGAAGTTGCAGTATTTCTTCAACTTGAAATGTGTTGAAATACCAGTTTGATATATTCATTTTTTGCAGCAGAGATTTCAAGTGTCCAGACAGCAGTCTAATAAGTATGAAGTACTTCTCACGTATCCCTGCTTGCATTAACGCTGATGCACCGCACAGCTGCTGCTAGCAAAGCTTCATGTCCCCCACCCCAACCACCTCCTTTACAGCCTAAAGCTTGTTGCACCCTCATATTCAGATTAATTCTACTATGGATTAACTGCTTCTGAGATAATTTCATTGTTTTCAATACACATTTTCATAAATGTATCTATCCATAGATATTGATATTAGATAGTGGGGGTTTCTAGCAATATGCTCCCTGGAAAGTCTGCTGACTAACCCAGGGAGCTTCTTTTAAGCAGAGCCTTCTGTGCAAAGTAAAATTGCACATCCATCTTTCAATCAAATGGCTAAATGTATGATGAGTTTGTTCCTGATGAAATGTAGGTTATAGTAGAGAATGATTTATTGCTTGAATTTGTTGAGAAATACACAAGATGTGGAATCTAATAATAATCGCATATTCAATCGCAAATGCAATATTGGGGGGAAAAAAAAAAACGCAATTCAATTGTTTTAGCAAATCGTTCAGCCCTACTATTGTTTGACTTTTTCTTGAAGTCAAAAGAAAATCTTCAGCCTAGCAGCTTATCAGACTAGAAGCACACTAGTATTTCTGTACTTTGGCACAGTAAATACATACTTATTATTGCTATCTTGATTAAAGTTGTGCATTTTCGTAATAATTTTCCACATAAGGTTCTTTGAGAGTGCAATTTTCCTCCTCAAAGGGAAGAGCTGTTTCCTGGCTGTTTTTGCCAATCACAACACAGCTTATTAGCATCAAGCTCAGTGATAGAAATCAAGAAGGCTCCAGAAATATGTAGCTATAATATCTCAGTGCCCCCTAGTGGCTGGCTGCAGTATAGCTGATAGGGACTGATCTCACTGTTAAAGGCTTAAAGTTAAATTTTGGAAGGAAGTATATATTTACAAGAATAATTTGACTACATAAAAATATTGGTTTTATTTCAGTTTTTTACTATATCCAACCCCCACATGGTCAGTCAAGAAAAAGCTGGCCCCTGTGAAAATATGGTTGATGACCTCTGGTTTAGGGCATTCGTAATCTGACTGATAGGTGAGTGCACTGTAGATGTTTATCAGAAGACTAAGGGCCCACATCAGCTCCCCTTATTTGGTTGTTAGATGGTTGACCAAAAGATAGTTTGAGATAACAGTTCTTATAGCCATAACCCTATCATTGGGCTTCAAAATGCTGCTTCAGAAACTAATGGGTGATGTCACTGAGACTAAATTCATGTTTTTCACAGTCTATGATAAAGACAGACTCTTTGAGTTTGCAAGTCGTATAGAAAAGCAATTTCATGTAAGTCAAAATCATTACATATTGAAAAAAATGGTCAATGTTTGGATCATCCCACATAAAGATCAATTGTGTTTTGAGTATTTCATTTAAAATCAGACCAAACATATAAGAACCTGTTAATAAAGACATGAAATGTTTTTCACCCCAGAAGATCAAAGAAATGAAGTCTAATTGTCTGTCCTTGTGGTCCTATAAAGATATTAAAGCTTTGTGTGGCCTCAAAAAAATAGACATGTTTGTGTATGATTCCCCAAGAAAAGTAGCATGTTTGCTTAAGACCCCACAATAACAAACAAACAAGTTTGAGAGTGTAAAAAATATTTGAAAATATTTCATGTCAGTGACAATGAAGTAATTTGCATTTCTGTAAATTTTGATCTAAGATGTTAAATCTAGTTTGTTCATGAGTCTCTGACTGTAGACATTTGTGTGTCCCCGCAAAGATATAAAAAACAGCATTTTTATGACCAAACGAGTGCATGGACCCCACAAAGATAGAAAAACCAGGTTGTATTTTGACCTTCCAAATCCACACAATGATAAACAGTTAAGTTTTGCACGTGTATAAACCCTAGATTAGTATGTGATAACTGCATCTCTAAATAATGCCCCTAGTGAATTACTATGGTGGATGTTACAAAAAAGCAGGTAAGTTATCATTCTTAAAAAAAAAAAAAAAGGTATGTGTTGTGAAAACCAACATAAAGGACACTTTTCTGCTTAAAATTAAATTTGTGCAGCAGTCAGTAGTTTGGTCTGTTTTTCTAATGATACAGACACATGCTACTCATGTCTGCTGGTAATTTCTTGAATAAAAGAGCATTCTGAAAACTACTGGTAGATTTAATGAACACTTTATCTTGTCTTTAAAAGTATGTTTTTGGCATGAGTGCCAGCCTGCCCCAAGACACTCTGGCTGCAGACTGTTCATCTCTGAAGGCCACTCTCACAGACCATTCATCTGAAACATCAGAACGGAAATACACGCTAAAACTTTCAGTAAATTGGATTAAACTTCTGTTTAGGGTTAGGGTAAGGGTTAAGGTAATGGTTAGGATACCAAAAATAGAACGTTAAAAGCCTGGCCTGCAAAGCGTTTACAATTACAAAACATTTAATAAAGCAGAGCAAACAGTCTGCTTACAAGAAAAAAGTTTGTCCTGCATGAAAACACTCTCATGCAGCAAACGTAGCTTGCTTGCTCTGTTAGCTCCATTAGCTATAGCTATGGCAATAACATAGCTCACAATGCAGCTACGTAAATTTTGTAAGCTAAGTATCTACATTTTTTGTGTAGTGAGGTTAACTTCAGGTACGTTTGCTAAAGCTCACGTTGCTCAAGCTCATATTGCTAAAGCTAACTTAGCTATAGATACTGGAGCTACATATGGGAGAGAACATGCACGGGCCAGAGTAGGGTTGACTGGAATTTTATAGTCTTATACCGAGGCTCTCTCAAAAAAAATCAAACTGATACCCGTGGATCATAACAGATTTATGAGATGCAGACCAGTCTGAGCACATCTGTATGGCAAGGAAACTGTATTTTTACTTTTAAAATATTTGACTCTGTGCATCGGATAGAAAAAGAAAATAACTTGATGATATTTCATCCTGCAGCTGACAGCCTTGGGAAATAAATTATGCAAATCTCGAGCAGTAACTAAATAAAATCAAATTACAGATTAATTAAAATCTCAGTTCTGACAAAGAAAGCAGAAGAGCCAAAAACAAAAAAGAGAATCCTTGTATACTTTTTAATATCTGAACAATATCCACCCAAAGGTTTAAAATTTTATCTCACTAAATTCAGTTATTCAGATATATTTGTGATGATAGAGAATTTGTAATTTTAGCACAAATCACCTATTGTCCCATCAACATTCTTTTGATGGGACAATAGAAAAGCATTTAGTGTTTTGTTAAATCTAATTATGTTACTTGATACGACTCCATGTCAGTGTTTTAGTAGTTTTTCTGAAGACAGTATATTAAAAAGAAACACACAACAAAGCCAAATGTTAAAAGATAAAAACCAACATGCTTTGACTGAAACAATTCTTAATGCTTTTAATGAATGATGATAAAGTGCATCACATTTTTTGGAACAGACTTTCATGGCTGCAGCAGTGGAGGTAGCGGTAAAAACAAAAGCTAAAGCGATGGAAGTCAGGTCCTTCAGTGCATCAGATTGTAGTTTGTCTGCAGCAAAAAAAAAAAAAAAAAAAAAAAAACACAAGAAAAAGAAAAAGACAAAGGAGAAGATGGTTAACAAAAGACTAATTGAGTGCACAAAAGAATAACTGTCCACAGTTACATTATCAGCATTTTACACTCCATCACACATCTAAAAATAGTGAAAAGGGTGGGGTGAGCAGAGGTAATTATAGTCTTTGTGGAGAAAATCTCCTGCTAAGATTTCTCCTCCAGGAGTTTCATTTTCCCTCCCTGTTTCTGTCTCGCTGCCCTGGGCGATTGTTCTGCGACAGCTGATACGTGACTTCTCATTGGGTAATCTTTTGTTACAGTGAAGAGGTTACCTTTCACTGGCTAACAATACTGTCCAGCTGGTCTGTGAGGAGCACTGACACAGACACACAAAACTGCAACATTCTCACAGATCAAGAGCCTTTTTACCACAACAGGATTCTGCATTCAGTCCAGATCTGCTCTAATGGGGTTCTACCTTTTTGACCAAACATGGTAAAAGTAAGATCAGTTTATGTGCCAGGGTTTCACGGCTACAGGGAATCTGAACCCAAATAACTAAATATATGATCAACAGAGATGTAAAAATACCTTGTAATACAATCAATCATCAATGCAAATGGACAACCTAAATTAATAAAACATATATTCCAATACTTTTTTTTTAACCAGCTGAGGGCACAGTTGGCTTTTGGCTGCTCTTATTCATTCAGGAGTCAAGCAACTACTTGATATATGCATTGCTTTATTAGTGGTTATACAACCTCAAAATTAAGAAAAAGTAAAGACCTTTTGCAGACACATGACTACAATGAGGAGGTGGAAGAACTGCTGTTGACAATTACATACTTGGTGTATTTTGGATCCATAAAAGCAACAGAATGTAAGATTTTAAAATTAGCTTACTTAACATAAATGTCAGTGGCATGAATTTATGTTCAAAATAAGCTCATCATACTACACAAAGAGGCACTGCTGGACCTAAGTATTCTTTTTTAACCTTTCAGTTGGTTGACAGTCACCAATAAATAGGGTCACGTTTTAAACGGTAAAACTAGCTTTTGCTGGCATTAACCCATGCAATGCCTGCTTTGCTATTAAACATCCTGTTATGTATTTCTAATTTTTTTTAGGCTTCTGACACTGACACATCAAGCAGTCTAAATGTCCCTTTTACAAAATGTGCACTACATGGATTACTGTAGGGAAATCTTGGACAAGAGTTTCTATTTAGCTCTAGCAACCAGGAAAAAAAGACCTTTTTGTCATCCAGTGGTAGCAGTTTTAGGTGGGAAAACCTACATGCAATGACATAAAAAAGGTTTCTAACTTCTATATGTACAAAAAAAGAATGAATGAATGAATTGGTTAATAAAAAAAAACAATAAAATCCAACTTTGAATCTTGTATCATGCTACCATTTGCAACATAAGTTAAGTTTATCATTACATCCTGGGTCACTTCTGGGTTAGTATATTTGGTTACATTCAACTGGGGTCAAGTTGTTCCTTAGAACAATTACTTTAGTAACTTTTCTCATAAATTAAACACAGTTGTGCTCTTTTCATTTTCAATATGTTTGTAATACACATATTTTTAAATATTTCTCTTTTATTTCTGTATGTATTTGTTGATTGCTGAATTTGTTTTCAGCATTTTGGCTGGTTTGACCGTAAGACACAATGTATGTAGTTTGTTTTTTTTTAAAAAGTGCTGCATTAATCAAGTTTTTATAATTATTCATGACATTTCAAAATAAAGTTTTGTTCTTCTAAATTGGTGGAAAACTTCCAAAAACAATGTTTTGACACTTTTATTCTATAAGATGAACTTTAAGACTAATAAAAACAACTCTTTAACCCCTCAGTTTGGTTGTTTTGAACCTGAATTGCTCTTAAAAACTAAATGATTTAATGTTCATTTTTTTCATCAGAGATCTAAGTCTTTTGAATATTCATTTCACTATCAGAACACATTAATATGAATCTGCTCTTTTAGTTCAGATTCTTTTATCTTTTTTACACAAATTGTCCGGTTTGCGCAGAGCAACTTCTTTTCATTTATAAAATGTGTGTAAAATGTTTACACATGGAACATGTACTTTGACTTGAAATCAATTCTTCAGATGGCAATCCTCTGTATTAAAAAAAGTAAGGTTTATGTGCAGAATTGTAAGTTGTAGCAGAGTGATTTCTTCCATGTGAAGCTCTATCGCCAGAGGATGAGAAGGTGTCTGTTCATACCCGAGTGATCAGAGTACAGTGACACATCTCTCAGAGCTACGAATGCTGCTCTTGGCCTGGTGGGGGATGGTAGTTTGTGCTTGGAAGCAGTATCTGTCTTTGTGTTTAAGATCGCTCAGGGTCAGCTTGTTAGAGCAGCACTCCATGTCAAACACCTCCTGAAAGAGATGAAACACAACAGGAGATACACAGGGTTAGAGATTGGTTTTGACAGCATAAATTGTTCTTGAAACAGCCTTTACATAAGATATTGTATTTTATAGTGTGGGAGGAAATTTGGCCATATAGAGGATTGTTTTTCTAAATGAAAGATTTACATAAAGAAAAGGCTTTTCTTTTGTTCCTTGTTTGAAATTGTAGACTGATTTAAAGTTGTTGAGTTGAATAAAGTCTTTACCCTGGTAGGGATGCATTTAATGCTCTGAATTCCTATAATCTTGTTTACTGATCAAAAATTCATCAAAACCAGATCTTACAATCCTGGTGACTGTTTAAGCTATCAGTAAAGCACAAAACTACCATTATTTGTGAATGTTAAGTTGAAGCTTTCTTAAGTTTGTTGTCATTTTTTATAACTGTAATAAAATGACAGAGAACAAAAAGTACTACTAGTAATACACAATCTATAATTTATTTTGCATTTACCCCATGAAAAATGTACGTGTCACTGAAAACAAAAGCTCATTTTATAAATTTGTTATATGCCATGTTCATTTCAAAGGACACCCATAAAGGGGGGTAATGGGAGACCTCTCCGGGGCCAGCCAAATGAGGGGGCTGTGCATTTCATAAGAAATGTTGTTTTGTAAAGTTAAGCTTGGTTACCCATATTTTATTTTTAACCTGAATAATAAACCCTCTTAGAGCAACAAAAAAGCTGTAGCACAGTATAGCCTTTTTCAAGATGTAACCCTCTTTCTTTAAACCAGAATGACCTTTTTCTAGATAATGTAACAATGTGGATGGGCACACAGAAGTGAACTAAACCATTTGAAAAAAGTAATGTCAGACATCAGGAAACCAGAAAATAAAGTGACAACTTTAGTGTAAAAGAATGGAATAGTTGCAAAATGATGCAAGAATGGGAGACAAGTGGTGAAAATGAGTTTAAAGTGGTTAGAAAAAATAAGTGGCAACATTTTGTTTCAAGTGGCAAGAAGTTTTAAAGACAGGATTTAAAAAAAGGAACAGAAATGTGTGAAAATGGGTTTAAAATTTAAAAGGAAATTGGACCAAAGAGGCTCAAAAGTGGAAAAAATTGGCTAATGGTGGCAGAAAGTGATGAGGGTTAAAAGCTGCAAAAAAAAAAACAAATGGCAAGAATGGGTTGAAAGAGTCAAAATGGGTTGAAACTGGAATACAAGTGGGAAAAAATTGTTGGCAAAAAAAGTGTCAAAGTAAGTCAAAAGTGTCCAAAATTGGCCAAAAAAAAAAAAAGGTTGAAAGTAGTGAAAAAGGGCACAAATGGGTTAAAAGTGTCAAAAAAAGTGTCAAAGTAAGTCAAAAGTGTCCAAAATTGGCCAAAAAAAAAGGTTGAAAGTAGTGAAAATGGGCACAAATGGGTTAAAAGTGTCAAAAAATGGCTAAAAACATCAAAACTCTCAAAAAGTATTTCTGCTAAATTTGTAATTGCAAGTTAATAACTGAACCCAAACCACTCAAATCAGTAAAAAAGGAAAAGTCAGACGATAAAATGGCTTTGAAGAAGTGGCAAGTAGTTAAGTCACATAATTAGTGTGTTTGGATGTTTTTTATTACCTCCTGTACCTCCTGTTCTCCTCCATCTGTGTGAGTGATGTAAATCTTGAAATTCAGACTGTTGTGCATCTTCTTCACAAGAACTTTTGGGGGCTTTACACGGATCACAATCCCTTGCTCCGTGACGTTCAGCTTCAGATGAGGAGGGCTGATTTTGGCTGTATAGGTGAGGATCAGATGAGATGACAGATTAGTATAGCACAATGAAAAAGAGATACTAAGTTGTGGAGTCCCTTTGTGGTTAGACAACAGCAGACACTGATCAAGCAGCAGCAGAAATACTTGATTCAACTGTTTATCTGGGGGGGAAAATGCAGTTACAAATTTTGAAATTTAAACTGAGGCTTGGGCTCAATGATATCCTAACAAAGTACGAATGCTATAACTACATTTGAATTATTTCACATTCACACATTTTCTACCTTAAACACATGGATTTAACTGTGATTTTGTGAGTGACTTAAAGTAGCTTCTAAAATATTTTCTTTAAAATGTATTTGTCTCCTACGGTCAGACAGTTAATATTTTCAGTCCTCTCTCAGTTAGGAGCTGATGTTTTAATGTCTGTTTTCTTTCTGTGTTATTGCATCACTTCAGGGAAGCAAGCCAGCGAGAAGAGAGTGAAGACAATGAGTTGTGGGAGGATGTGTGGAAATACTCACTGTTCCAGCGTGGGCTGAATCTTGGGGAGAGAGCCCAAGCTGATTTGCTGGAGGGCTGGGAGGAGGCATGCACTCTGGCATAATACCACTCTCTGGGTTCAGAGGTCACACTGCTGAGGTCACACTGGGGCTTCTGGATCCCCTGACAGCCTTCGACATCCAACCACTGAGGCTCTCCATAACTGAAGGGTACAAAGAGGAAGCACAGTGAGGACTGTTCAACACAGACATAGGCAGCCAATCGTATATTTTAGAGTATAGGGTTAGGGTTAGATTGAACATTGATACTGAAGCTGATGGTTGGGCTCATTAAAATTACAGCCATGCATCAAACAGCACTAAGACTGGGAATCAATCCCTCAACCAATGTGACAAAGACAGCCTCTGCATGGGTGTCTGCTCTACTGAATTAAGATACCTTCAAGCTGTGTAAACTTTCCATGTACAAATTGTGCACTACACAGATTACTGTGGGGAATTTGTGTATTATTTGAGTACTCTTTTTAGCTCTAGCATCCAGGAAGCAAAATGACACTTTTGCCATCCAGATGGGGGCAGGAACAGGTGGGAATGACCACATGACAAGATGTGTAAAAGTGAAAAATTAATTAATTAATCGATGAAAAATGATTAGGAAATCCTATTTTGGGTGTAGTATTGTGTTACAAATTGCAACATTGCAAATTAGTTATGTTTAGCATTACATTTGAGTAACTATATTAAGTTACATTCAACTGGGGTCCAGCTGTTCCTTAGAACATTTACTTTAGCACCTTATCTTCTATATAAATGTAACACAGTTGTGCTAACCAGCACCCAAACGTTGTGATCATTCTAAATGATTCTTAGTACAGTATAATGTTAGAGACATGTTTTCATGTCCTAGAGTTAACATTACAACAGTGAGGAAACTTTCAAGGGATATTTCAGTATTTCTGAAGTTGAGTCTTATGAGGTAGCTAGTAGTAGAAGTGGCATTAGTCTCTTGTGATGTCAGTAAACATTGCTCCTTTAAGAAGGATTCACTGGTTGTACTGACCAGGAAGCTGCTACACAGCGTAACAGATGGGTACAGTTTGGCCACAAAACAATGTTGGCTCAAATGTATGCACGATTGAAAACTTTTGCCAGAGTTATGTGTGTTAATGTCTCACATTTTCCACTGGATGTTGAACAGCAGTGGCTCGCTGATATTAGGTGGAGTCCAGCGCAGGATGTTTTTATAGTCCACAGAGTCAAACCTCACCTGGGTAGGCGGAGCCAGCATCACTGGAACTGAGGAAGTTTTTGATTATACAGTGGTTTGGGAGTACATAACAGTCAATAAAAGTAATAAAACATAAGAGACAGCCATTTTATAGCATTAAAGGTTCTCTTTTAAATGTACAAGAAGACTTAACGATGACATTTGGACCAAAACTAATGCGAAAAGAGGAAATGTGTATGGATAATAAGTCAGAGCTGTGGATTTTTTGTTCTTAAGACACAAACTTCAGCTGCACATAAAGGCATGTTATACTATATTCAATAACAGCTATTTCTTTATGGGTTAAAAAGTCGTACAAAGCTTCAGTGTTTGTTGGGAAAAAATATATTTTTGGAGTTCATTCATTCGTTCATTCATTCATTCAACCTTTATTTAAATCATGAGGAATAATTGAGAGCGTGCTCTCATTTTCAATGATGTCGATAGTACAGAACAAGATGAACAACACAAAAGGGTTGTACAAAGTTCAAGGTAAAAGACAGTTACAACATGGTTAAAAACAGTCACACTAAAAGGTAGAATAATCTAAGATCATGGTTTTGAATTGACCCATGTACACAAATGTTTGCAGTTTAAATGTTCATTGTAAAGTGTTCATGTGAACGTAGCAGAAAACCTAAAAGCGTTTTTTCCGTATGAAGTGTTTGTCCATGGAATTTTTATCATCAGCCAATGACTAGATCATGTTGAGTATTGATTGTAAGATTGATATAACAAAGATGTGAGGTATGATGGCGTATTGCCAATCAAGGCTTTATAGATAAAGATGAAACCAATGTCTATCACGCCTTACAGTTAGACGTGCCCAGCCAACTTTTTCATATAAATGCAATGATGAGTAGAGTAACTGTCACCAGTAATAAATCTGAGGGCTGCATGAAAAATGGAATTTAGGGGGGCCAGAGTGGAGGCAGAGGCATTCCTATAAATAACATCACCATAGTCTAGGACAGCTTCAATTATACATTTTCAGCTGAGCATTGGGAGGAGAGGTTTGTTTCTGTATTTTTTTGTCATAGTTTGTTGGCAAGTTTATCAATGTGGAATTTAAATGTGAATTTTTGGTCAAGCCAGACACCAAGATATTTCTACTCAGAGACTCTTTCAATAGTGTGTCCAGTCAAAGTGGTGATATGAAAGTTATGCAGGTTGTCAAGAATGTCCCTGGTTTTTGAGAATAACATGAGTTTGAATTTGTTAGGGTTAAGGACCAGTTCAGTTTAAGCAGAGCGTGTTGTAGTTGATTAAAGTCTTTTTGAAGGATTTCAGTGGCTGAATGTGTGGTGTTAGCAAAGCAATACAATACTGTGTTGTCGGCATAAAGGAGAATGTTACAATTTATAATAGCAGATGCAATGTTGTTGATATATAATGTAAATAAATAGGACCTAGTATTGAGCCTTGTGGAACTCCCTTTAACAACGGCAGAAACAAAGAGCATTCTTGTCCTAAAACAACACATTGTTGTCGCTGTGACAGATAGTCATGGAACCATTTGCAGAATTCAGAATCAAAGCCTACCTCGCTTAGCCTGTGCATAAGTAAAGTGTGGTCAACAGTATCGAAAGCCTTACTTAAATCAGCAAACAATGCGGCACAGTATTTCCCTCTGTCCATTGCACAAATAATATGATTGGTAACAGATGTAACAGCCATGATAGTGCAATTATTTCATCTGAACCCAGACTGATATGGACCTAATATGTGATTACAGTAGAGGAAGGATTTGATTTGATTATTGACTAGTGATTCAAAGTTATCTTTTTCGCAAGAGAAAATTTAACAATCACCAGTTTAAAAGAGAAACTTTATTTTACTGCTTAAAAAGACTCTGCAGTGATAATTTCACTTATTCCTTAACACAGACCTAATTACTCATTATTCCAGGTTTTAAATATGGAAAATTTCCCTCAAAGCACTCACTTCTCTGTAAAATACTAAGATTTTAAAACATGAGTGCCATAAATCTCCATTTGGAGGCAAAGAATTAACTACTCCAAAAAATCAAACATAATTTCATTTTAACTTAATATACTGCTTAAGTTATTTTTTAAATTGTCTGACAAAAACGGGAAAAGTAAAGCTAATTTATTAGAAGTAAAGAATTAAAGTCAACTGTTTTTTTAGAAAGCAAAAGAAATTGGTATGTGGGAAGAAAACTAAATGGATAAATGATCAAAAAACAAGAGTCATGGATAAACTGCAATGCAATACAATAAATAAAAAGTTTTTTTATTTATTATTATTTAACATTTATTTGACCAGGAAACCTAACAGGACTCTCATTGGCCAGTGTCCTGGCCAAGGCAGGCAGTAGCAAAAATAAATAAATAATGTGATAGGTGGACAAAATAGCTTAATACATCTATGTATATTATGTATAAACTGTTTCACTTAAGGACTGAGTAAATGTTAAGTTCAGTATTGTAGGTTTAAAGGATGTTATGTTGAATTTAATGACATTTTATGCATAAAAAGTAACATAAAAAAATACAAGTTAAAAGCCTTTTTAGTTGCTTAATTTTCCATTTCAACATCAGTATCATAGCAGAGAATTTTCAGATGCAGAGTGAAAACGGGAAGAAATGTATCCGTTCAAATCTATTCAAAAGTCAAATTTACATAAGAACAGTAGCATCCATGTCTGAAAACATACCTTGTGCTGTGACACAGACCTCCAGGCTCCCCAACAGCACGGTTCCCAGCAGTAGACAGTTCATTGTTTCTAAGCTGTTGGTAGACGACAGACAGCGAGCCACACTGGACTGATGCTGCCAACAACGTGAGCCTAACCTTTTACATGCTTCAACTTCCCCCTTAGTCAACTTCCATGATGCAAAAACCTTTTATGGTATCTAGGACATGACAAGGACACTGGCAATGTTGCATGGCCTGACACAGAAGTACCTTTTAGTGCAATTTACATGTGACGACACAGTGAATGTATTACTTCACAAATGTTCCAGCCTTATCTATACTATACCTCAGACTCTGCACGTCATGATGCATGCACTGTTACAAGAAAGGATTCAGCTTTAGTTTTGCTTGTGTTACTGTTTTTATCTGATGACAGTTATTTAGAAAATGGAGAGGCTGAGTGAGTATCTTTCTGCTGAAACCATCAAGTATTGAAACATATCTTAGAGATTATGTGTGATAAATTTCTCTTCTAATATGCATTTGTAACATTTGATATTTCTTTCTGCTGTTAAAACAGCCTTTAAGTTTTTTAACAGTATTAAACAGGATAAGTAGATACTCAGGCAAGTAATTCAGTTAAAACCTTTTACTTTACAGCAAGAAAACTCCACTAGAGTTCACAAAAAGGCATGTGGGAGACTCCATGGTCAAGTGGAAGAAAGTTCTTTGGTCTGATGAGACCAAAATGGGGCTTTTTGGCAATCATACAAGACACTATGTTTGGCAGACACTGCACATAATCACAGACACACCATTTCCACAGTGAAGCACAGTGGTGGCAGCATCATGTAGTGGGAGTCCTTCTCAACTGCCAGCCCTGGGAGGCTTGTAAAGGTAGAGGGGGAAATGAATGCAGCAAAGTACAGGAAAATCCTTGCGGACAATCTTATTCAGTCTGCAAGAGAACTGCGGCTTGGGAGAAGATTTATTTTCCAGACCCGAAGCACACAGTCAAAACTGCACAGAAATGGTTTAAAGACAACCAGGTGAATGTTCTGGAGTGGCCAAGTCAAAGCCCAGAGCTCAATCCAAAAGAGCATTTGGGGCTGGACCTAAAAGGGCTGTTTACGCTCATACAGAAATCACTAGGGGCTCTTTTCTATAGAGCTTGAAGAGATGGCACCCCACCCAGACTCTCTGGACTACTGGTTCCTGGGACTCTTCAAGCATTATGGATTGCCATGGATATGAATACGTCCCTCTATCAACTGTTGCACCCCATCCCTCACCCCTTCATCCCTCCCGCCTTTCCCTCACTCTCTCATCCCTTAACCCAACCTTCAGCCCCTTATCTGAATTTATTATTATATTTTCATAATTATCACTTTAATAAATATTTAAAATCGAATACTGCCTAAGTGGTCTTTGTGAAATACTTACCTTTTTTTCAAGATTTGTTTTGGGGCTTTTTAGTGCCTTTATTTGACAGAAGACAACAGTGGATAAAGTTGGAAATGGGACGAGAGTGGGGAGAGAAATACGGCAAAGGGCCACAGGCTGGATTTGACCCCAGGCCACCCACGTACACAGATCGTGGCTTAGGCCGCTGGGCCATATGCGTGCCCATGAAATACTGACTTAAAGGGGCGAATATTTAAGATTAATGGAAGAAGTAGGAGTTGAAAGGAGGAATTGGGAGGGAGGGATGTGGAAACAGAAGGAAGGGAACAGGAGACAGTTAAACACTGGTGGTGCTGAAACTGAATTGAAAGGCATGGTTTTAGTTCCTGAACTAAGTTTATAAAACTACATTTAGTAGATGCACCTTTGGCTGCAATCACTGAGTCTGTGTGAATAGGCCTCATTCAGATTTGCACATCTGGACACTGCAGTTTTACTCCATTCTTCTTTGCACAACTGCTAAAACTCTGTCAGAGTGCAGAGGGAACAGCATTAATTTAGTTTACATTACATATTTTTTTTTCCATTGACATCACATTGTAGAAATCTCTTTTCACTTTGACAGTTTAGAGTTTCTTGCCTTGCGTAGTACGGCAGTGAAGCTGAAAATACTTTGTATTTGCATTTTACAGTTCAATATAAAAATAGAGAAGAGGCATAATATAAAAATATTACTGTCACTTATACATTTTTTTTAATGATTTTGTTTCAACTCTCCTATCCTGGGACCTCCCTAGTCTTATGTGGAAATCTCCAATTTGAAAAACATGAATTAATAAGTTTAAAACATACTCTTTACCATAGATGTTATCTTTCATTGGAACATGAATCCACCACCACTCATGCAGAACTGGACTCATTGGTGGAGCCACCTGCTTTGACTGGATGGGCAAGGAAAAGAGATGAAGAGGAGATGGTGAAGACAAACTTGTACTGATTTACTTCGTTAGCATGCTGCATAACTTCAACTATACAAAAAGTGACAAGTCATTCCTTAACAATGCAGTTCCTCAACTTTCCTCATAGCAGCTAAAAATACACACGCACCCCTCCTTCACAAAATCAACAAATATCTTTATTACCCCATATTTAGCAACTTTTTTATTAGCTTCAAAGTGCAATAAAGAGCAGTGAACTGAGATTAAAAATGCAGAAGAAGGATAAGTAAAGGTCATAGAGTAATTACATAAAGGCAGTATTTAACTGTATTATTGCCCATGATAGATATGTTTTACTAGTCTACTAGATAAATACATCAAATTTCCTGTGGTTCAATTTGAAGAATGTGACGTGGGTCTTCAGTTTCCAGTTGTTTGACAATAATGGTAAAGCGGCTTGTGTAGTAGGGCAGTTTAGCTGAAACTTAGATTTTATATTGACCTTTTGCCTGATGACAGCAGCATCTTTTGGAGGTAGGCCTTATCCTTACTCAAACATATATCAGCATGGTCAACCAATGCTTCTCGCCAATCCCTCCAGTTGAAGAGTCATACTTTCCTTTTTTTTTTTTTTTGTCATTTACAAACATAAGGCCTTAATGTTTCATCTGCATGCGATTCCTCAATATTATACAAACCAGGACCTACCACCTGGTAGTTATATGCCTCTGTGATGTCTCCAATTGCCAGAGAGCAAAAGAAGAGATATGATTTAAGAAGAGGGGCTAGGGTGGTTTTTGTGAGAGTATGATTCATTTACTAAACCTTATCGGAAAGGAATAAACATAAGGCGCAATAACCTTGTCCCTAATAATAATCAATGATAAGTTTATTCTTGAGTCAGAGTGGACATTTGTGCTGAAATTAAGGAAAACCCCTTAAAGGGATATTTCAGCTCAGTTTTCCATTTTAACAGCTGCCACTTTGTTTATAAAGGTAAACATATCTACTGACTGGAGTTTGTCTAATATTCAGCCATCAGAAGAATAAAGCGAAAGCCATAAACTTACTTGGATTGCACATTATTTTTCAGCTCTTCAGATTGAGGTTGATTTTTCCAGTGTATCTCTACAAAGTTGAAAAATGTCCATAAAACACCAGCATTCAGTTAGGCAGGGAACTCTGGATGAGGAGTGATGCAGTCTACAGGCAGTGTTTGAATTAACAGGAGAACCCCATTTTCCGATGTGCACCACAGTGTTCCAAGTCACATGTACCACGTTTATATAAGTGCAGCGCAGTCAACATCAAAGTTGTCAGTCATTCTGCCAGCTCTGCAGCAGGGAGATAATGCCGTCAGTAACCTGCCATTTAGGCAAAATAAAAATTTATGTTACACGAAACAAGTTTAATCAGAGAAAATCGGAGTAAAGAATACACCAAAAAAGCAATCACATGAAGTATGTTGTTATACCCACAAAATCCTTGAGAAAAAAACGCCAACTCACTGAGAAGTTCAGGCACCTATGTAATTCTGGGCTTTACTTCTGTGCTGCGCATGAATGACCACAGCAGGGATAGATGCAGAGGTTGGATCATAAAGGTATCCCCTCATCACTCATTTTTACTTTGGTTTAGTTTAGTTGGCTGTTGTTGTCTCTGCTAAAGTCTGCATGCCCAAACAGCTGATCAAGAGATGACGATAAGCTGTGGCGGAAGAGCATGTAGCCCAAGGTTGCCTCGGTTGCTCGTTTTTACCTAAACTGATTAAATTACAGAGCAACTGTACCTGTCTACAGTGCTGTAGAGCCTAGCTGCCTTGCCAGTTCCTCCCAGCACTATCTTCTTAAAGGGGCAACAACCCCCCATATCCCTTGAGGATAATGCCACTATTTTTGCCAAGTACCACATATTGTCATGGACAAAAGTTTTGGCACCCCTGGATTTTTTCCAGAAAATACACCATTTCTCCCAGAAATTGTTGCAATTACAAATGTTTTTGGTATACACATTTATTGCCTTTATGTTCATTGGGACAACACAAAAAATCTGAAGAAAAAAGACAAAATTGACATCATTTTTACACAAAACTAAAAAAATGGGCCAGACAAAATTGTTGGCACCCTCAACTTGATATTTGGTTGCACACCCTTGGAAAAAAATAACTGAAACCAATCGCTTCCTATAACCATCAACAAGCTTCTTACACCTCTCAACTGGAATTATGGACCACTCTTCTTTTTGCAAACTGCTCCAGGTCTCTCAGATATGAAGGGCGCTTCTTGCAACACTAGTTTTCATAGGTGTTCAATGGGATTTAGATCTGGACTTATTTATTGCTGGCCACTTCAGAACTCTCCAGTGCTTTGTCTCCAACCATTTCTTGTTGCTTTTTGAGGTATGTTTTGGGTTACTGTCCTGCTGGAACACCCATGACCTCCGACACAGACCCAGCTTTCTGACACTAGGCCCTACATTGCGGCCCAAAGTCTTTTGATAGTCTACAGATTTCATGATTCCTTGCACACAGTCAAGGCACCCAGTGCCAGAGGCAGCAAAACAACCCCAAAACATCCTTGAACCTCCACCATGTTTGACTGTAGGTACTGTGTTCTTTTCTTTGTCAACATCATTCTGTTTTCTATAAACAGTAGAATGACGGGCTTTTCCAAAAAGCTCTACCTTAGTCTGATCTGTCCACAAAATGTTCTCCCAGAAGGATTGAGGCTTACTCAGCTACATTTTTGCAAACTCCAGTCTGGCTTTTTTTTATGTCTCTTTGTCAGCAGTGGGGTTCTCCTCGGTCTCCTGCCATAGCACTTCATCTCATTCAGATGACGATGTATGGTTCGAGCTGACACTTTTGCACCCTGAGTCTGCAGGACAGCCTGAATTTGTGTGGAAGTTGACTGAGGATGATTATCCACCATTCCAACTATCCTGCATTGCATTCTTTTGTCAATTTTTCTCTTCCATCCACGTCCAGGGAGATCAGCCACAGTTCCATGGGTTATAAACTTCTTGATTATATTCACACAGTGGACAAAGGACTTTCAAGATCTCTGGAGATGGTCTTGTAACTTTGAGATTGTTCATATTTTTCCACAATTTTGCTTCTTAAGTCCTCAGACAATTCTGGGCTCTTCTTTCTCTTCTCCATGCTTGGTGTGACACACACAGGCACACAACACAAAGGTTGAGTCAACTTTAAGACATTCTAACTGACTTCAGGTGTGATTTTTATATTGCCAGCACCTGTTACTGCCACAGGTGAGTTTAAATGAGCATCACATGCTGGAAATAAAATGATTTACCCAAAGTCTTAAAAGGGTGCCAATAATTTTGCCCGGCCCATTTTTGAGTTTTGTGTAAAATTATGTCAATTTTGTCTTTTTTCTTCAGATTTTTTGTGTTGTTCCAATGCACATAAATGAAATACACACGTATACCAAAAACATTTGTAATTGCAACAATTTCTGGGTGAAATGATGTATTTTCTGGAAAAATTCCAGTGGTGCCAATGCTTTCGTCCATGATTGTACAACCCACCTTCAAATATACTAAATATATAAATATATATATATATATATACTCTTGGAATATCGCGTTAATATAAATGGCCTGGACAGACACAGAGACGGATGGACAGACATGCAAAAAAGCATAGTGCTCCAGCCTCGGGAATCACCAGTGAAGAAGCTTAAAAATGCATCAAAATTATTTTAGTTTAGTTGAGTTTCTTGAGACTAAGAACGTGATTGTACTTTTGCTTTAGGAGCTCGATTTTGTTCACATGAAAAACACAGCAGACTTTTTGTGGTTCTATATGAAAGATTGTACAAGAAAGAAAAAAAGGTTTTGGCTTTGACACAGTAGAAAAAAGCAGATGCAAGCCAGAAGCTCTGCTGAGTCATTTCAGTACTGGTATCCTTACAGAGAAGCAGCTAAATTGAATTCAACCATTAGTAACTCGTTTTTCAGAACAATCCTTCTCCAAACAAAGCTCTGTGAGTTCTGCTAGGATGTATTTAATTTAACTGCCCTTTGTTCTCTGAAGGTCAGAGAAATTATCTAGTTACAGGAACGGCTGATAACAACCTGCTGCCAAAAAAAAAAAAAAAAAAAAAAGCATTTTAGAAGAAACACTGGCGGTGTACTGGGAAGGTGTCCCTGAGTAAGACTGACAGTGCAAAAAATCAGCTGAGAGGGAGTGGAGACTGGTGACATATTGGCTACTGCTTTTCTGGCCCTTCATATTTTTTTATACCTTAAAATCTTATCTGCTCTATAAATTCTTAGCTGCAAGAAATTGTTCCTGAACATGCATAATTTACACTTTATATCATCAGTGATTAACTGCAATGTGAATCTGCATTTGTTTTTTTAATGTGCTTTCCTTAGCTGATGAAACAGTCACCAAAGTAAAGAAAAAGGTGAAATACGATTTAGGCAACTTAAATTTGTGGCAATTTAGATTGTCAAGTAAAAGTAAAAGTGATGGATAGAAGGGGAAATGAAATCATGAAAGTTAAAAATTAAAAAAAAAGCCAAATAATTATATAAAGAAAAAAAATCTAACAGGTTGCACAGGGATCAAGTGTGAACAACACTTTTTTACTCCAGCCACAGATTCTCTGTTGGATTAAGGTCTGGGCTTTGACTCGGCCACTCCGGAACATTGACCTTGTTGCCTTTAAACTTTTGTTGTGTAGCCTCTGCTGTATGCTTCAGGTCATTGTCCAGCAAATAAATCTTCTTCCAAGCCGTAGTTCTCTTGCAGACTGAATAAGATCATCCTACAGGATTTTCCTATCATTTGCTACATTCATTTTACCCTCTACAAGCTCTCTAGGGCCAGCTGCCAATAAGCATCCCCACAGCATGATGCTGCCACCATCATGCTTCACAGTGGGGATGGTGTGTTTGTGGTGATATGTAGTGTTTGGTGTCTGCCAAACATAGCATCTTGTCTGATGGCCAAAAAGCACCATATTGGTCTCATCAGAACAAAAAACTTTCTCCCACTTGACCATGAAGTCTCCCACATGCCTGTGGTGAACTCTAGTCCAGATTTGAGTTTTCCTCAGCAGTGGCTTCCTCTTTGCCACTCTCTCATAAAGCTTTGACCGGGGAAGAACACAGGCAACCGCTGTTGCATGCAGAGTCTCTCCCATCTCAGCTGCTGAAGTTTGTAACTCCTTCAGAGTAGTCAGAGGTTTCTTTATGGTCTCTCACTAGTCTCCTTCTTGCAGTCACACAGTGTGACGACGGCCTGATCTACACAGATTTACACCTGTGCCATATTCCCTCCATGTCTTGATGGTTGTTTGACTGAACTCCTGGGGATGTTCAGTGCCTTGGATTTTTTTTATCCATCCCAACTTATATTTTTCAATAACCTTTTCTCTGAGTTGCTTGGCGTGTTCTTTTGTTTTCATGGCACAATGGTAGCCAGGAATACTTATTAACTAGTGACTGGACCTTCCAGACTGAATAAGAACAGAAAAAACTGAGGGTAACATATTTAAAGTTACCTTAATAAGCTGCTTAAGTGAATTTAATTTATTAAAGAGGAAAACTTAAGGGGTCAGAGTTCAGTTTCTTCTATTTTGTGGTAAGCTAGGCTTGGCTAGCATAAATGTTTCCTAACAGACCCCAAAAGTGGCTTTTATTGTATTAAACATTAATATTAAGATTAATGCAATGAAGAGATAAAATACATAATTGATTTGAGATGCTCACGTGGTAAGCATGTCAAACTTTTTTATGAGATGTAATTCATCAGACTGGGCTGTGGTGTTATTGGCAGAGCTGCAGATTACCAGAAACCCTCACCTCTTCCACCTGCAACCAGGATACCCTGGGTCATTTAATTGCGCCTCATACCTCAGCTAACCCAAGAGGAAGTAAAACTAAAGTTTGTAACTGACTCTTACTGGAAATAAGTTGCTTTGTACTCCCCCACACAAGGCAAAGAGGAAGGAAGCACACAAACACAGAAGAGGTTTCCCTTGTCGCTCAGATGACTGATTTCAGAGGAAGGAACATGGATAGCTCAGATGAGATGATGGTTCTTCTCTTACATTGTAATACCATATTACCAACAGAGCCACTTTATAGTAGGCCATTTCCACAACAAAAACTGAGCTGTAATTTGACTGCTTCACTACATCTTAGTATCAGCTTCCTTCTTCTAATGGGTTATGTTCACATACAGTAATTTGATGAGCATTAGATATGGGTCACAGATTTGGGTCAAATGACATCCCATTTCATTTAAAACAAATATTTTATTATAACCAGACACAAAAAAGGAGAAATACACAGATTTGGAAAGATGTTGTGGTAAAAGCATGACAACACAAGAATGGCACCAGAAAAGGTAGGATACATCATGTGGTTGAAAGCATCCTAAAAACAGACAGATAGGGAAAGGTGCATAGCTTGGTAGCATGTTAAAGAATTAGGTGCTTTAGTTCAACAGGCCTGTCTGTGTTCAAACCCAAACATTCACTCCAACCAACGATCATCACGTTAATAACTGGTGAAATGAGAATGTGGCACAATCAGAAACAGATCACCTTTTCAGTCAGTGTAATAACACAAGCTGCCAGCTCATATCAGCCGGATAGGGAACATAAACAAGGTCTATATTCTATTTCAAAACAAGAAACATGTTCATTACAAAACAATATATGTTCTGTAATAACAACAAAAATGGGTTTAAAGTGCAGAGATAAGCTCGTTACAAAGTCTTTAAAAGATGTAACATTATTTCACTTTATCTTCTAGTGCATTAAAACCTTAAAAAGCAGATGGATTTTCAAGACTCCGTCTTTGTCATCAGCGTTATCCATGCAATGGATATTTGAAACAGTCAATCGGTCATGTCATGTTAAGTGCATTCTCATTTCATGAGAAAATAAAAATAGCAGTTTAAACTGCACTAAAGGCTGATACAGACATTTTCCAGCAAGCATCCCTGGTAATTGCTTTATCTTATTCGTTTGCCAAATTGTTGAAAATAATAATGAATACTTGTTATTAAGAAGGTATCAATACTATTTTGCATAAATTTTTTGTTTACTTTAATATAAATAAACATATTTTTCATTTGTCCCTTGTTCTCCTTTAACAAGTACTTAAAGTCCTCTAGAGTTCTGCATCTGTCATTCCACCATCGCAAATTAACAGATTAACTCAGAACAATGTCACATCACATTTAAAGAAGCTAAGACTTCTGAGACTAAAGCATTTGAATGACTGAACATCAGCAAGAAGACATTAATTCCATACAGTATACAGTATTTTGACCTTCAAAACAAGCAGAACTAGTATGTTACTGTAGTAATCATTCATATTTTTGTATCTCGCTATAGAAATGACAGGCACCAAAGCAGCTTTATTATGTGACTGTTAAGTATTTCTCTAAGAACACTGAATAGGTGAGTCTGTACATGGTGAAGGTAAAGATATGCTAAGAACCTGTGACAATCTAGACATTACATACTGCAAAAGCTGATTATATGTTTGAATCAATGCCAGAGAAGACTGAGGTAATGGATTTAATGCTAACAGTCTCCTCACCTGAGGAGTATTATCTACAAAGAAACTGAAGTTTTTAATACTTATTCTTGGTGGTGCTGTGGTTCCATGGACTTCTGTGCTGCTATTTATCCTTTATATATCAAATTAATTCAGAGCCATTTTGTCTGTTTTCTTTAAGTTTGAGTCTGATGTTATGTTTGGAATAAATGTAGATGTTTCTATTATGTTTGTGTACAGCGACTTTGCATTAATGTCTATCTGCAAATAGTATCTGTCACAATTTAATCCCACATCTGAGGAAGAACAGCTTCAGATTAGGATCAAGGTAAGGAAGATTCAAATAAACAAGGATGAATCATGAACTCCCACTGTAATGTCACTAATACATAATTAAACCTATTTTGGACAAAGCAGTTTCTCACTTTCAGGCACTGCACTGTTTAGATACACAGCGAATTAACTCACGGGTGCAAGGTTTGACACACGTGTAAAAGAAATAGTTTATAGCTAAGCAATTTCACTGGGATAATTATGGACAAGCCAGTATTTAAGTGTTATGATTTGGCAATAACCTTAATCCCCTTAATCTAAAACTATCAGGCCATTAAAGTCTGTAATTAATCATTTTTCAGGGATTCATTGTACAAAGGCTGCTTTTCCTGCTGCTTTGACATATTTGAAAACGGTAACTTATGTCAGACACACTGAAAAGAGGATTCCTGGCTGACCTTACAGTCAACAATTCCCTACAGGATACCAGGTCCACCTTCACGCTCGGTAGCCCTCAGCCTGTTCACCTGGAGCTATATCAACCACAACTGGACGTCTCTCGTAAGCAGAGTGGATCTCCTCGGAATCTAACATGTTGTCCTCCAACACGTCGTCTTCCAAGTTTCTGCCCTGTGCGTATTCAGATCCTTCCTCATTGGGTACCTCTGCATCTTTACACACAACTTTATCCTTACTCAGCACACCGATGGGTAGGCGGAATTCAGGTTCAGAGACTACCATGGGTGTCACCTCTGTCATGTCTGGAGTTGGGAGCAGAGGTGTTGGTGAAGAAGGCTCCACTTCTGAGAACTGCTCTTGAACAACACCCATGGTCACATTCCTCGGTCGATTTGTGATGTTCTGTAAAGACACAAATAATGAGACTGGATCGATGAACATATTAAGCATATCTGAAGTTGGTAATTATCATTTAATAAAAATGGTTTAAGAACATCAGAGCAGACTAGGTAAACATACCATAGAGCCTGGAAAGAAAGATGTGGGTTTAGTTTTTCTTATGAAAACCATGATGAGGATAAGAATCAATGACATCAGCAGTACCGCACCAACCACAAAGACGTAGATCAAATCTACACAACAGAAGTAAAGAGAGACAATTAAAAACAGAATAAAAACAACAAAGACAAACACAAACAGTTCAACCTTGGTAACCAGAGGTACCAACACAAGAATTTTTAACTTCTAACTTTAACTTTCAACTTCTCTATTTTCACTACCTCCTTGAACACTGTTGTGCAGCACACTGGAGTGCAGCACATGCGCAAAATCAGCTGTTAAATAAAACATTTTCTTGCCTCTCTATAAAGTTTGTTTATCCAGAGTTTATTATTTAAAAAACATCTGATAAAAAATGTTTCACTCAACAGGTATTGTCAGCTGGTATCGGCAGGGTGCAGTAGTCCTTTGTGGATTTGACAGTCATTCCTTTCATCTCTCCTGTAATCTTCAGACAATGTTTTTCCTGAGCAGCATCCACTGGAAGTGTCTCCTCACAGACACTGTCCACACAGCTGAAACCATGGGGTTGTTCTTTCTGTACACAAACAGATGGAAAGAGTTTGCTTCCAGAAGTCTAGAGAGTTAGAAAGGTCATCTATGCTTTATACAAACAATGGCCTTTAAGGGAATTAATTCACACAATAATAATACATATGGAAACTTAAACTGGCTATTTTTCTAAGTTTACATGGTTATACAAGCTTTAAAAACTTTGGAAACAGTTGTGTAACCTAGTGCATTCTGACCTGGTCCACAATCACAACATCGTAATTGAATTCAGGCAGGTCCTCTTCAATTTCATGACTTCTTTTCTTCCTGATTCCTGTCTTGTGGTTTTGTTTGTGAAACACCCAGGGATGCACGAAGCGAAGCAGGACAACGTCATTCTTTTGGGCAGTGACGTCCACTGATGGAAGATCCACAACACCTAGAAACCAACATGAATATGTCTTCACAGTTAGCCGACCCCTCATTTTTTCTCATAAGCAGTCTGACATCTGATAGTCTAAGTAACCTACAAAGAGACCACAAACAAATGTAATGAAGCAGAATTGATATGTTAATGCAATAAATTGCTTGAGCTACTTACACAGCCAACCCTTTTCCTCCAAATGCTTTTACAAAGCTGATTTTTGGCTGACCGCTGAGGTCAGCCCTACACATGACAATGTCTGTAGTCTGAGTAAGTAAGTAACTTATTGAGTGACGCTTCTTTATAAGCCTTACAATACAGAGTTGCGTTTGCTTGTACTGAATGCTGGCAGTGATGGCTGCCTCCACTGTGTTAACTAAAGCCATACATACAAAGTTGCGCTATGGGCGGGGTTTACTTGTGCTGAAAGCCCTCTAATGGCTGCCTCCACTGCTCTAAATACTCAGCTATAGCTTTAGCATGGCCTCTGTTTAACCAGAACTGGGCCACATTTCTGTATGACAAAGAATAAAAACAACCCTATAGGTATTTCATGTTGGGAAAGTTGTTTTTACTCCTCTGCTGACCTGCTTTGGCAGGACTATGTGATAGTTGAGGGGCAAAGGGTAACTTCCTGTGTCAATTTATTGTGTATGCTGGCTGCTCTTGTAGCGATTAGCTCTGAATTAACCACAGCAGCACTTAGCCAAAACTGGACATTTCGTGAATAAAACAAGCAAAGACAGCAACACTAAAAACTTTCTGTAACAGAAAGGGTGTTTTTGCTCTTCTGCCAAACAGGCTTCAGCATGAGTGTGTGATAGTTAAAGGGGGAAAGGGTTACTCGTTGTGCTTGTATTTACGGCTGCTAGCCGAAAGTTAGTTCAGCCTTATCCAGACCAACACATTTCTTCATTACAGTTAGCGCTGAGAGCAACACAGAAAGCTTTCTGCAACAGAAAATGATGTCGCCCGGCTTTGGCATGATTATGTGATAGTTATGGGGAAAGGGTTAGTTGTTGTAAACAGCTAATAAGTTGTTGTGTCCCAGCAAATGATTCCATTAGCTGGCCTGTCATTAGCTGTCATTAGCTTGGATGTCGCTGTAGGACGGCTGCTGTTCACTCCGAAGTGGACAACTGTTCTTGTACTTGATTCGGACTCATGATTTCAGTATCCTGCACAAGTTTCGGTTTTTAATTTTTCCATCATGATCTCCTGTCCCCCTGTCATTCTTTCTCCTATCATCCCTTTCTCTTTGATCATTCGTGCGTCTTTTATGCAGCAGTGCCGACTGCTCTCCTCTCATCCTCGTCTGCTTTCATGCTGCATAACATTGACACACACAAACGCAACGCTCATGCACTCACCTACACTAAAAAGCATGCTAAGATGTCGGTAGTGTAAACTTTAGGCTTCTATCTGTTGAGGGCAAAAGTTTCAGAATACTGGAGGATAAACACCTGAACTTTCTCCTCTTAAAGCTCCTCTCTGACCACGGAGGACCAGCGCGTCAGCGCTGTGTGTGTGTGCGCTCCAGCTGTGTGTGTCTTGTCACCCGCGTGAGCGAGGGGTGTGCGCTATGTTAAAAAATATTTGATAAATATTCCCTTAATACTATATGTTTATGGCGAACAAATAAATGTCAAAATCTCTGCATTTGTGTTGTTAAGAGAACACTACTCAAACGTTTCGCGCGACTTTGTTTGTAGGGAACATGATAAATGTGCTGTTAATAGATAATTAACAAATATAAAAAAACAATAGGAACACTAAAGTAGAAATTCAGCTTAATTTTACACATATAAAGACCCTTACACACCTGTCTGAGGAGAATAAGAAATGTTCATGAAACCTGCTGTAGTTTTTATTTTATCTCAGAATAATCACCTCATTAACAGTGTTTTATTGTTAGTATAGCATTAATACCATTAAAGATTTATATCTGAAAAAAAAACAAACAAACAAACAAACTAAAAAAACAGCTCTGTAGCTATACATTTAAGTTGCCACAATAAATCTGGCTCACATAAAATAACAACAATGACAAAATCACTCTGCCAGTCAGGCATTTCAACAGGCATCCCAGATAGTTGCGGTCAGCCACATACTAGGTTTTTACCTAGTCTTGTTAAATGTTTTGTAACCTGCTTTTCTAGCGGTCTTTTTGTGCTTCCAGCACTGCTGATCAGTCAAATTTTTTTTAACTGTCTGAAGGGATGTATATCATCTTACCAAAATGGTCACTTCTCTTTTTTTATAACATGTAGTTCATGTGTGTGACTGACTCACTGCTCTGTTCATTGAAGACTAATGAATACAAAATAATCCTGAACAAACCCTGCCATTAAAAGTGCAACACACATTTTAAAAAATGCAACTTCAGAAAACATTTTTATTACTAAACCAGTGACACAGCTTTAGGAATGCTTTGGACCTTCTGCCCTATTTGGCAGCACGTTGTAAAGAGAAACACAGTGCCTATAAGAAGTATTCACCTCCTTGGATGTTCTGCCCTTTAATTGAGTTTATAAATCACTCACGGCCAATATAATTGGGCTTTTTTGAACAAAATATTAGAAGAAGAAAGTTCTTTGGTCTAATGAGACCAAAATGCTTTTGGCCATTGTACAAAATGACAAAAAAAAGCCAAATTATATTGACCATGAGTGATTTATTAAATAAATAAAAGGTTCAAACATTTTAGGGGCTAGGCACTCTTCATAGGCACTGTATGAAAAGACAGAGGAGATGATGAACAACAACCAGATGTATAGTTTTTTTTTTTCTTTTTTTTTTTAAGAGTAGTAGGGATATTTTAATCTCTCTATGATAAAAGCTGGTCTCTCTTTTAGATTGGTCAGTGCAGATTTTTTTGTATTGCTCAGTAGCCCACCAGCAGTTTCAGAGTATAAAATAAGATTGGGGGTTATAACCTTTAATATTTACAAGTTGCATTTCATTCACAGCTTTAATAAAACATACTGCACTATAAGACAAGTTACAAAATAAGTCTGACTCCACACAACTCATACTGCAAGGCTGCCATAACATGCCATACTCATATATTTTATTACAATTCAAATGTTCATTTAACTTTAATAATAAATGCTTTTAACCTTTGATGTTTTGATATTTATTTAGGTTTAAATGTTCTATAATGTGGACTTTTGTTAGCTCATCTAATATGGATAAAACTACTTACACTTCTGGGGGACTGGAGAGTCCATGAAATAGCTGAACTCGATTCCTTCAGGAGGAGCTTTTTCAGACTCATCTTCTCCAATCAGAGCAGAAACGCTGACTAAGTAGTCATCATTTGGGTGAGAGAGAAATGAAAGGTCAGCCTGTAGAGCAGGTGGGTCCACCAAAAGGTTTGTTGGACTAAAGAAATGAAAGGAAGGATAAACTTCATCAGGTTTTGTCAAAGGAAAAAACAAGCTAATACCTCTGATGAAGTTGCAAGTGATCCTGTCTCAGAACAACTTATTTGATGGAAAGCACAGAATAAAAGCCTCTTGTCATGTATGCGGTCAATAAATAACAAGACACTGTGAATCGTCAGGAGCCAAGTTTAATTTTGAACCTAAACAGTATTTTGAATATTGTCATAATCACAAAATGTGTCTTAATATGGTTCGTTCGACATCCATACATTTTAAGCTTCTTGTATCTTCATTTGTTAACATTAACTTGTTACATATAGTTACAAATGAGTAACTGTTACTTGTGTAAGACAACTGTGATAAAGTATCTCTTACTGTAGTTTGTTAATCTGCCTTTCTTGGAGCAGTTTGATATTAGTCTCTGAAAAAAAAAAACTAATAACATGAGGAATCTGAATGTAAGGTCCTACTTTTTAACTCAATTGGTCTAAGATAGTCATACTGCAATCTAGAAGTACTTAATAACAAGTTTTGCACAGCAGTTAAAGCTAAAGAAAATTTAGGAAAAGAAAACTATTACAGTAGCTATAAATGCTCCCTTTAGGATACTTACAAAACTCTTTTTCAAAACCATAATGTGTCAATGATCTCATTTTGTTGCAGCTGATCAGCCCCAGCTCAGTTTAATTGAGCTGTACTAATTTTAACATTTTATTTTCATAAGTATAGCCAGGCTGTAACCTCTTTAACATGAAAATTAAAAACCACAAAATTAAGACCTAATTTTCTCACATTTAAGACTTTCATATTCTTTAAAAGACTTTATTTTGGCTAAATTGATTATCAACTTGCAGTAGTTTTTAAGACCTTACAGATGTACTAAGCTATGCAAAAAAATCTCCAAAGTAATTTTGGAAAGATAAACTCAGAGATAAATATGTGATTGTGTTTTTGGAAAATAAAAAAATGGTAACTAACCATTTTTGGATACAGCCTATTGATATGTTGAATTTCAGTCCTGGGGCCAGTGGTTGATCAAAACTCCACTTCAGAACATTTTGCAGATTTCTACACTGCAGGGTCACGTTTGTTGGCGGATTCACTGTCGAAAGAGAAACACAGATGAGACTGAAGAAAATCTCTTACACAGAAGTATGACTCTGAACAGCCAAAAATAAACAACCAAATACAAATTACAGAGAAATTTCCTTTAAATTGTTTTAGCTGTAAAATGATTTCAAAAGAAAAGCATGAAAATGATGAGGTTTTTTAGAGGTAAAAATACCTGATCTGTAAAGAAATACTTTCCATCATGATTAAGTTCATTCACATAATCTCAGCTCAGCTGTTGCACTGCTTGTTTTGTGATGAGTATGAGCTCAAGTTGGGAAGGCTAAGAGCTTGCATTACCATTATCTAAACAAAAGGGGGCACTATATGACAATTTGTTAAAGATAGACACTTTGGTTGAACATTTTTCAACAGGTCTAATCAGACAAAGAAGTCAATGTGAAACTGAAATGCAAACATTTTGTATTTCCATATAGAGAAAATGCCTAAGTTTTCCATTTAAACTGGATTATCTGGAGCTAAAGGGAAAGATGCAGCCTTACTTGGGTACACAAATATTTCTAATGGAATCTAACTCAATTTTATGTGAAATATTCACTGAAATTGACTTAAAAACTTCTCAAAGCACCACTTCATCACTGACGCTTTATTACTTTGAAACTCTTCCCTCCAGTGCTGACTTTCTGCTTGTGCTATAAAAGGACTGGGGGAATTCATCAGCATGGCTCATCAGCACTGCCTTTATTCAGTTATGTTTACACAGATATAACAAATAACCCGTTACGAAAAGGACTAGCTTTAGAGCACTGAAATGTACAGTCCACAAACCTCAGACACAGAATGACACACACTGGTGATTGTTCAACTTGTTTGCAATTCAGAAACAACATTAAGTTTCCTCTTTCTAAAACCCTTTGTTTTAAAACTGTTGCAACAGTAAAAGAAATATATTGATTTAGATAACCATATGCCCTCATAGTGCAGGTCAGCACTTTGTGACTGTCAGTGTCAGCAGAGAGCAGGGTTTCATGACCTCACATGCTTAAAGCATCACACCGACAGCACATTCTAAAGACAGACAAGGAAAACATGAACAAAAATGGAAATTTAAAAATATGAATTTTAATAAGCTTAGGTTGCCTTTGGCCAGCAAATGTATTTAACTCTAGAAAAGGTAAGAATACAGATAAGGCTACTTAAAACCCTTCAGTTCATCTATGAGTCTCTTATCAAACAGCTCAGGAGAAAAAACATTTTAGTTTCATTTCAACTGGGAAATCACGTTTACATTCATTCACGTGATATCACACACCCACATAAAAAAAACCAAGGAGGTTAAAAAACTAACAAGGGCGTGAGAAGTGTGAAACAGAAATCAGAGAAGGAACCATATGAAGAGGTGATAACCACAAGAGTTAAGTCTGATTGCTGTAAGCTTTCACCTCAGAGTAGCTTAAGAAAACATATTCCTAAAACCCTCTGTGTGGCTGCACTGCCAGTTTTTAAATCAAACTTTAAAACACCTATTTTCATCCCCAGGCTTTTGGCTTGGCATGAGGGACGGCTTTGTTCCTTTCTTTCACCATTGGTCTTAAAATTTTAACTTTACACAATATTTTATGTTTTCACACGAGCCTTACATATCATTGTGTTTCATGGTTTCTATTTTTAATGTAAAGCAATTCTGTTGTTTTAAATGTGTACTGAGTAAATAACACACAGTTATTTACATATTAAAGTTCTGTTTTATCCTCTAGTGGTTTAACTGACATTTAATACAGCATCAAAGCTCTTATCAACAGTGACAACAACATCTATAACTCTGAACTATACCAGAAAAACTATGCAAGAAAATTCACTTATTTAAATCTCATCTTTAAAAAAAGTTGCAATAAACTTGTTGATGTAATAAACAACTTTATGTACATTGCAGTTAAAAACATACAGCTAAGATTTCCCTAAGCTCCACTCAAGTTTTAATTTAACATTACCTGAAATAGATTTATAAAGGTCAAACTGTCGACCCCATCACTGGAAAAAAATCATTCTGAACCCTCAGCATTTTTGCAACTTTGAAAAAAAGCAGATTACGGTATCATCTTTGATGCAGAAAACAGAAACAGTAACAGACAAGGCTGACTGAATTTGTGCAAACAAAGCAAGAAACTCTTTCAAAAGCAGGAAGAGAAAACAGATGCTATCAGTGGAAAAGGAGGTCACTGGTGAGGTGCGGATTATTTCTCACATTATGTCTGAAATCTTTCCTGTGTGTGCTGCTTCAAAACAGTTCAAAAAAGCTTTATCAACAAGTCTATCGAGCTGCACAACCAAAGGTTTACATTGCACAGTAAAACACTGCAGTGTAAAACTTTTGCTCTATCAAATGTTTGTGGACATACCCCACATTTAGCACTCGAGTATAATAAGTTAGCATTATATACCTCATCTGTTCACAATTATTACTTTGATTACATACATGTGAGCATACATATCATTCTATCTCGATTTTAAACCCCTAATTCAACATCTGTGTTAAGCCCCAAATCTACACTAAAACATGAGCTGTAGGTAACCCTAAATATATGCAGAAACCAGTTTACATAAGCTGACTTGCACCTTCTCAAAAAAGTCAGTATGTGCTGAAATGATGAACACAAGCCTTCTGATTGGTCTGCTGGTAGTTATGGGTGACTGCCAGTCTCTTGAGTGTCTACAGACATTTAGTGAACTCTGGTGTAATATCTGTAGCTGCAGATGAAGAAGTAGTCAAATACACTTACTGACGTTAATCATTAGTCATCTGACAGTTTCATTTAAAGCTCTACCTCAAAGTTTCAGTTTTGACTTGATGGAGACACTTCAGCCCCAGTAAATCATAAACAAGTTTTGCTATTGTAAATGGCTGCTCACTGTCATTAACAGTTCAAACCACCATACTGGTTTCAAGCTCACAATAGGCTTTATGACTCAAATCTCAGCACAGGCCATGCCAGTTATATCTTAGACCAAACACGCAGAAAACACAAGTGAAAACCACAGTTGCATGATCACATCCATACAGTTAAAAAACAAAAACACTTGAGGCCCGCAGTTGTGCCCACAAGGCCCCTGTCTGACCGCAGATACACAAACACAGGAAACAGTTTTCGCACCTATGCCACAGTACACACAATAAGGTTTCTGTGAATGTAGAATGCCGATCAGTTCTCAACCCTGCAAACTGTGTTGGAGGGTCAACTCATCAATGCAGGAATATCGAGCATTTTAGGCACCAATGAGGAGGTCTTAACACAAAACAGGTTTTCTCAAATGAAAACTGTAGAAAGTGTCTTCCTCTTCTAAGTAAAAAACTATTAGTTTCCCAAAAGTACAGGGTTAAAAAAAAATGTGGGACAGTATGGATTGGTACCTCTCCCAACTTTTGGAAGTGAAAACACAAATAACTGACCCTTTGGTGGAAACAGTTTTAATGGAATTTTTTGCTAGAGTATGGTTAGACCAGGAGGACCAAGGACCAAAAGACTCTGACTTTTGTCTGCATGATCAAGAACCAGGAACGCCTCACTGTCTTGCTGAGCCAACTCATCGCCCATCTGGATTTTCTTTTGGCACAAGGACGTCCATTCCCAATACTTTAGCCTCCTCACTTGGCAGATCAAGAGCCTCAGCAACGACATCTACAGTCTCTGCAAGGATCACAGCATCATCAGCAACGTCCAGATCAGTGACATGGACATGGCCAAATGGAACTCGCCAGGGTTCACTACCGACCCCATTATCCAGTGCATACAGGTACTAAAAAACCTAAGGGCCAAGACACACCCCTGCCCCACCCTGAATCTAGGGTCTGATCCTTTCTAAATCATCTTGTTTGTTGGGCCAAGCTGACCAGTATGCCATGCGGTGCTTTCTCTCTCACTAAAAGTCAAGCTAGGGGTATATTAGGCATTTTTAAAGTTGATGTGTTGAAAGCAAGAAAAATGGTCAAGCATAAGGATTTAACTGAGTCTGACAAGGGCCAAATTGTGATGGGTAGATTACTGGGTCAAAGCATCTCCGAAACTGCAGCTCTTGTGGGGGGATCCCGGTCTGCAGTGGTCAGTATTCAGGATGTTCCTAAGTGTCTTTTTCTGTATTCTGCTAAATGCTCATTTAAATTTCGTTTAACTGACTAGTTTAAAGAGGAGCAAATTCTTTAAAAAACAGACAAATTCCTCACAGGGTCTCAGTGTCGGCGGGTGTGACGATAGCCTGATACACCCTCTACAGCAAGACTAACATTACAAACTAGTGCTGCCATCCTTTGTTCCTCTTTGCAGATTAATATCGTGCTTTGATCAGGGATGTCCCGATCCAAATCGTATGTATCAGATAAGAGCCGATTTTAATTGTTCGGAGATTGGCAATTTGATCCGATCAACCCAGCCAATCATTTACGTCAGCTGTTGTACGGAGCACAATTTACGACAGGCCATAAACGCATCAGTAACACAACAAAGCAGCAGTAGCAACATTAGCATTCCTGTGTTTAAAATGTCAGCTGTGTGGAAAAACTTCAAACATGAGAGTGAAAACAGTCCAGTGGCCACTTGCAGCGTCTGTAATATGACCGTTTCAAGAGGTGGTAGCAGCAGTTAACACTACAAATTTGATCCGTCATCTCCGAACTAAACATACAGCACAATATGTTGACGTCACTATAGCAACAGGCAGCTTCACCGAAGCAACAACTTCTGGACTTTAAGAGAACAGACAAGTACCCTCAAGAGAGCGATATGGGAAAAAAAGGTAACAAAAAAAGTGGTTGAATTCTTTGCTTTGGACAACCATCCCATCTCTGTGGTGGAGAATTTGGGTTTTTTCTTCTTGAGCTTTTAGACCCACACTGTGCCCTGTCGTCTAGACATTACATTACTGACACTGCCTTACTGGAGCTGTACAACAAAGTACCTGACAGCATACTAGAGAATTTAAAAAGCAACTACGCCACCGTTAGCTTCACTACAGACGTGTAGTGCTCTGATTTACCCCATGTCACTGCTGAGTCTCACTACACAGTCCTCCACCTTTGAATTAAAGCGTGCAGTATTACATGCACACCAGTCTAGCGGGTCTCACACAGCAGAGCATGTAAAGCAGGCCATCGAGAATGTTCCCAAACAAGAGGCTACACTTCATTTTAAAGTAATAGTGGTTAACTGTAATAACAAGAGTGCCTTGTATTTGATACTTGGGTTTTATTGAAATGCTAGTATTTTTGTTTATGTCTCAGATAAAGCTGCTACATTTTGATAGGGATTGTTGTTTTAAATCTGTATGATTCATATGTTTTTGATTCTATTCAAGTTAAACTGTTTTGACTTCAGTTTTTGTTGTGACTAATACAGTCAAGTTAATATGCAACTTTATTTACTGACAGATTATTAAAGTGGCACAGAGCTAATACACCATTTTGAGTAGAAATGTGATTTTGTTTTTAACAAAAATGTTGGCTGAGTTAAATGGAATAAGTTTGAGACATCTAGTAGTTATTCTGTTTACTTCAGTTACTTTTGTAAACAAAAACAATTGAAACTCTACTCTAAGTAATTATGAATATCAGATCGGGACTTGGTATTGGCAGATATTCAATATTAAAAAACTGAATCCAGATCAGAGGCCAAAAGTGCTGATCAGGACAAGCCTAGCTTTGATATGTGGCCTCTTTTCACTTTGGGTGGAAGTTGTACCTGAGTTCAACCCTTGACAGCCAACATACCACTTTACTTTTCATTCATTACTTTAAAAAAAACTGTCATACCATGCTGTTCCTACTACAACCTAACTGCTAAGCCACCTCTAAGCTTCTGATATTTACATTCATGAAGCGCCAGACAGGAAGGCAGCGGCCATTAACTGAAGCTACAGCGGCCTCTAGTGGCAGGAGGTTCATTACAGTTTAAAAGAGCATTATAGACTGGGGTTTCAAGCCTGTATTTATTAAAATCATGGCTTGTAAATCCTGTGCCAGCTAATTTGATAAATGAATTTAACAACCACGTGCATCCCTAGTCAGTATGTATCAAAAGTGGTCAAAGGAAGGAACAGTGGTGAACCAGCGACATGGTCATGGGCGGCCAAGGCTCATAGATGCATGTGGGAAGCAGAGGCTGGCCTGTTTGGTCTGATCCAACAGACGAGCTACTATAGCTCAAACTGCTGAAGGAGTTAATCCTGGTTCTAATACAAAGGTGTCAGGATACACAGTGAATTGCAGTTTGTTGCATATAAAGCTGCATAGCTGCAGAGCAGTCAGAGTGCCCATGCTGACCTGTCCACAGCTGAAAGTGCCAACAATGGGCATGTGAGCATCAGAACAAATTGAAGATCGGAGCAATGGAAGAAGGTGGCCTGGTCTGATAAATTTCTTTTACATCACATGGATGGCGGGATGGGTGTGCACCGCTTACCTGGGGGAACACAAGGCACCAGTGTACACTATGGGAAGAAGGCAAGCCGGCAGAGGCAGTGTGATGCTTTGGGCAATGTTCTGCTGGGAAACCTTGAATCCTGCTGTCCATGTGGATGTTACTTTGACATGTACCACCTACCTAAGCATTGTTGCTTAGGTAGACCATGTACACCCCTTTTATGGAAATGGTATTCCCTGATGGCTGTGGCCTGTTTCAGTGGGATAATGCGCCCTACCGTGAAGCCAAAATGGTTCAGGATTCACTTGAGGAGCATAAAGAGTTTGAGGTGTTGACAAAACCTCCAGATTCCCCAGATCTTAAAATTAATGTGCTTGACAAATAAATCTGATCCACCGAGGCCCTACCTTGCATCTTACAGGACTTGAAGGAGCTGTTGCTTACATCTTGGTGCCATATTCCACAGTCCACCTTCAGGGGTCTGGTGGAGTCCATGGCTCAACAGGTCAGGGCGGTTCTGGCAGCAAAAGGGGTACCACCACAATATCAGGCAGGTGGTCATAATGTTGTGCCTGATTAGTGTACATGCTGATGTGACTCTGTGCATGTTAATGTATTCAAAGACTGGAATGCAGTAGCCTGTGCATTTAGAGCTGAGCTCTTCTGATCACGTAAAGATGCCTTGAAGTATTCAGATAGCAGTAGCTATTCTCACAGACTAATATTGATTATTCAGTTGATGTCTCTTTAACTGTACATTTTTATGTTCCAAAATGGTCATCAAATTTTCCCTCTATAAAGAGCATCACTACAGAGGTCTAGGCGAATGCTCAGACATGATGGAGCCGATTTTAGTATTAAACACTAATTTGATCAGAGCATTAAAATGTATTGAGTGTGTATCCTTCTGGGTGCTGCAAAATCTTAATGGCTTTATCGCTGTGTTGTAAATCTTGTCCCCAACCCTCATGACCCTGATACATTTGATCATCTGTTTATTATTGCATTTCTACTGTACCATCTCAGCTGAAGCACTGGCAACAAATATGTATAATACAAGCAAGAAGAGCTTCCCTGGTATTTTTGATAAATAGTTCAAGAAATGACCCAATATTGGGTGCCTAGGACGTTTACTTTTGTTGTCACAGTATTGACACAGGCGACAGTATTGTTTGATTTTGATTGTTTTGAAGCTAAAAATTAAGATGTCATGACATCCCCTGTCTGGATACAGGTTACGTCCATTTTGCGAAATGACGTTTACCATAGTACACCACATCTGATTGCATCTTTCAAGGCTTCTATCAGGTTTAATAATGCAGCACGACATAACGAATTAGCCTAAATCTCTTACTTGCAATAACAACACGATAACATTGCAGAAATACATCACACAAACTGGGTGTATTGAGTAATACTGAAATGCACAAAGAGGAAATAAAGAACAGCCTTGTGAAACAACCCTGAAGCAGAAGACAACAGCTAGGCAAACGATGTCAGACTATATTAGTCTGTGTTGTTTATGGTTTTGTGGATGGCGGTTAAAATATGAATATGTGACACATCCGAAGTGCGTAAATGTTACCATGTTAAATTATGGCTCAACTAAAAAATGATAGAGTTGCTTTCCAACCAAAGCAGGTATTAAAACACAATCATCAAATGGAAGATTGGTATTTGTGCTCCTAAGTTTCAGGATAAAATCTCCCATTTCCTGTCAGCAACACGCGTAGGTGAAGTTAGCAGGGATTCACCGTGTTTTCCAGCCCGACCTCATCCTACCCCAACAAAAGAACCAGTTAAGAACTGCCGCATACAAGCTATCATTCACCCTGATTTTACTTGCGTAACGTGAAAAATCCTACATATTTAAGTGTTACACAGGAGTGCACAGCAATGCTAATAGTACCACTTCTATCATAGATTGAAGTTAGCTAGTCCCTGTTGGAAGTAAACGTTAGCTTCTTACCCGGGCCTGCGAGAGCCTGAAAGCAGACGAAAGAGACGAGAAAGGGATAAAACAACCGAACACTCCGACCCATACTTATTCGGTGACAAAAACAATATACTATCTCGATACGGTATACTTTAATAGTCAGATATAGCCTACGCGAACGAATCTAGCGTTTCATCACGCAGGAGCAGGCGAGCAACAACCCCGCCTCTCCCTCTGCCTGGTAAGTCTCCTCTAATGAGCCGTTGGACAACAAAAACGGATGTGAGCTTTCCTTCCTGGTGCAAATTTTATAATCGTTAATATGCCTTCTGAACATTTTATGGGTTTTTTCTGATGTTTAAACCATTAAGTAGCGTTAAATTCTGTTTATATTACAGCAAATAAAATAACTCAAACAATAAATGTTAGAGAACAGAGGAAATAAACTGCTTGAAACACGATCTTAAATAGTTTTGCACACAAACGCCTTTAAAAAATCCCCTCAAACTTAAATTTGATATTTTCCGTCAGCACTAGGACATTAAAAAACTCAAAGTTACTAGGTTGGTCTTTTTCCAGTTATTTTAAAGGTATTTTTTTATGTCGTACAAGTCTAAGCGTTCAAATCTCTGACGGTACATAAATGCAGCATAACTTGGCCAACAACACCGGGAAATCACCAGCAATTCCCAGCACTTTTTTCTTCAAAAACTGTTGTAAATACGCCTATAAATTATTCAGTTAACAAACCAGATATTTGAGACAAATAAATACAAAAAATATTTTTTTTCAGTTATTATGGTCAACATGACTAACGCAATATAAAACAAAGGTCTAATGTGATTTAAAACAGCTCACAAGCTAGTTTGGTGGATTCGTGTGTATTGGAATATTAGTCATCAAAATATAAACAAAAGCTTTGGGAGAGACATTTAGTTTGAAGCTACTGTCTGACATGCTGTTAGCAAATATGCTCCTTCAGTTCAGGTCTCTTCAGATTAGGACAAAGTGTGCAACAGTATGTTTTTATTGAAAACGTAAAGCTGAGCTCTGCCTTTAATATAAGTTACAGTTTCCTCTCTAGGATACTTCCCCCATCCTGACGTCAGCTGGATGTGTGACTTTTCCTCCCCATCCCAGCCCCAAACTGACGCATTCACATATGGACTCTTCAGCAGCAGTACTGGGTGAGTTCAACACAAGAAAACTTGAACATTTTTCTGGCATTACTGTCTATTTGATAAACTTTAACAGTACTTGTTATATGTCTTTGTGAGTCCACTTTTGTTAAAGTCAAAGCCTGTTGGATATTCTCATATTACATTACATCGCTTGTGCATTCCTGTGTCTGTTATGTAATGGAAACTTTCTTGCAAAACTGTTCTGATTAAACCCATCACATGGGTCACAGACAAACAAACAGTTTATGATGCTGCATTAATAACTAAATAATTATTTATTTCACTGTAAAATGCCACTTTTATCCTTCTTCAAATGTATAATGAGACTTAATGCACTTAGGTTGAATGCGTTAAGTTTGAACTTAGAACACTTCTGACACATAATAGAATTTGATGGCCAAATATCTATGATTTGAGTCACCTTAGGTCCAAGTTGGTGATTCATAGCTTGGCCAAGTCTAAGCTCAGAACCACAGTGATTAGAAAAGTATTCAGCACGGACCCAAAAAAGGACTATAGATACAATTTCCCTGTCTCATGCCACTGCCATACTTTAAGCAATAGCTACAGCGGTACTCTGAATCCTTAAATTACCCCCTCATCATCATCTTTGTTAGTGTGTTTTATTTCAGGTGGTCATACAGGCCAATCAGTCAAAGAGCACTGTATTTTACCTTTCACTCAACATCCTCTTCATCACCAGCTTTATCGGTCTGCATAACAACACATCATCATTTATACTGCTGCTTTCACTGGAGATGAACAGTAGTTAGTTTCATCTAAGAGATGCTACACTTGCCTTTAAAGTCTCAACAGGTATAAATGAATTTAAAATGTGTGCTAGTTTGAGTCCTGGATATACAATATGCTTTACCCCAGGATAGCTTGCACTGTGAAACAACAAGTTAAAAATACTCCAAATATTTGTTGAAACTAATTATGTAAAAGTTTTCAACTAGTGAAACTACATTTTTCTTAGTAGACTTAAGTCAAAACATATAATTTACACCGCCATCTCCAATGAGTAAACATAACTAAAATGAACAGACGCAAATGATTACCTAAACAATTTAAGTAAGACTCACTGATAAAAACAACATTTGTTTATTCCCAGTGTTTCTTTCTTTCACATACTTTAATCTTGAATATTTATGCTTCTCAGGTAGGCCAATTTAAGTGACAATAACTGAAAGGTGCACACTGAACCAAGAAGTTCTGTTCCATCATGTTCAGTATATCATACATCATGAATTGTGATTGCTCCCCACAGATGGGACTTCTCTAACTGAGTTAGTAACTTCACTCATGGTGAAGTGCAAATGTGTCTGAACGCCAAAGGGCATTCTGGGAAAACTCTGCAGATTAAGGGATGATTATCACTAATGTGAGTATTGTCAAAATTGACAGCAAAGATTGAGAATGTCAAAATGATTGAGTATTGCCCACTTAAAACTAACAAATGCATTTGATGGAGCTGAAATAGCTATTTGGATTTTTAAGTTAAAGATGCAGTGTGTAAAATTGGGAATTTCAACATCTAACAGTCAATTCTAGAATGTGACACACTGGTCCCTTTTGTGGCACCATAGAAACATGCAAAATGCAAAAATTCAAGATGGCGGCGTTGACTGAAAGGTGTTCTTTGATGCAGAAAGTGCTCTTCCTCAGGGTACAGTACATTATCCTTGTCATGTTGAGGATAGTCCTCACAGGTTGGACTTCTCTAACTGGGTCAGTAACTTCACTGCGCAAGTGCAAAAGCGTCTGATACCCAAAGGCATTCTGGGAAAACCCTGCAGATTAAAAGATAATTGTCAAATAGTTTGAGTACAATGCCAAAAAATACTTTGAATGACTGACTACTGTTTACTTGAAACTAAAAATGTGTTCTTTCAACCTTTAAAAAATAGAGCCTAAAAAGCTTTTTTTGTTTTTTTAAGTTAATACATTATTTTAACAACCTTCAACGGTTCAGCCTTAGAGTGCGGTTTTCTTTGAGTGTGTGCACAGCACATGCTTTAGAAACCATACAGTGTTTTTATCAACAAGCTAATTACACACATTTAAGATCCCAGCAGTCTATCAGTATGCATGCTTTTGCATTTGACCAAATACAGTCTTTAGATTGATGTGGAAATTCCAATTTTAGAAGCACTGTGTCTATCATAAACTCATCTGAAACATCAATACGGTAGGAGCTGAAACAAAACTGCTGCAGCAGCAGAATTGAAAGAGATGTGAATCAGACTGTGTTTTTCAGCTTTCATGCAGAATAAAAGGGGAAAAAATAAGATGTTAAATATATTTTAAATGGTAGCCCTCTCCAGTTTAATGTCAGCCCAGAGAAAGAATGCAGTGGTCAGCTCAGTCCTGGCTGCAGAAGACAGCACAAAGTTGTGTTACTTGTCTTATTTCAATGCCAAACCAGAACTTTCACCCCAACATTTGTTTAAGTCAGCACTTGAAAACAATGTTTTCCCTGGAATCTTAAAGCACACTCCATAGTTATAATTTCCTAAATGTGCATGTGTCTGCTTGTGTGTGAGATGATGTATGTGTAATTCAATGTGGGCTCCCAAAGCCAAACATTTTATCCCCAAATGTAGAAAAGATGGACCCACCCATAACAGGCTTAGAGGCTGTGTGTGATGGTATGAGTGTGTGCTAACATGTGTGACATAATAGTTATCTGAACCAGCTGTCATTACATCCACATCTCCCCTCTCTGCTTCTCATAAGAAAAGGCATATGAACAAGAATGTCCTGAATGACAGATGACCTGTGTATCTTTTTTTATGTAGACAAAGTGTTGGATTATTTTTTAAGTAGAAATTGTCATAGCTGTGTTTAAAAAACTCAAAATGGTGGACCCAAAATGCAGATAAAACAAAATACTTTTAATAAACAAAAATCCTAAGGGAAAACCTCCAACTAAACTTACTTTACAAAAATAACAAACTAGTTTACAAAATCTAGACACGAGGGAGACTTCACATGCAGCAAAACATCAAACAATGAACTGACCCAGACACAGAGAGAGAAACTAAATACACAAGGAGTGATTAGACAAAGGGAAACAGGTGAGGACAATGAGACACAGGTGAATCTGGTGAGTGTAATCAAGGCAGAGGGAAACTCAGGCAGGAGGTAAACTGGAATAACACATAAGGGAAAGCAACTACAAAATAAAACAGGAAACATGGAACACTACACAAGAAGCAGACTCAAAGACAACTAAACAGTACACTAGAAGCTTAAATAAGGAAACACTGAAAACACAGGAGGATACAAAGACAGCTAACTAACACCCAAAGGGAATTCAAAGAACACAAAACAAGGAGGGAACTCAGACATGGAGGGAAAAGGATTACAAAACCACTAGAACTATACAGAAACACAAAGGCCACATAAAACACCTAATAACTAAACAAAAATCCAGATCATGACAGTAAACTCAAATACAGGGGAGCCCAAAGATATATAGACACTAGAACCATACCAAAAAAAAATGAAGAATCACAAAAGGTAGTCAACTAAACATTAGAGCATCATACAACTTAAAGCACAAAATACACAGAAACACAAGGGCTACAGAAAAACTCCTAATAAACTGAAAACCTTAATACAAAGTCAAACTAGAAACATTGAAATCCCAGAATCAACAAAGGAAAACACTAGAAAAACTTAGGAACATAATAAATCAAAACCTGAATCATGACAGAAATAGCAGTACCGATCTGCAGAAATGTTTGACTGTGTTGAAAACTACACAGTTAGTGGCTTGGATAGGTTAAAGAAGAACCAAAAGCAAAATGTAATTTACCTCTATACGTCTAGGTTTGTGTTTTACTATTAAAATTGCTAGGTCATAGGTGTCTTTGTAGCCTCTCTCACTAGTCTCTTTCTTGCACAGTCACACAGTGTGTGAGGAAGGACAGCCTGATCTGGGCAAATATTCACATGTGCCATATTCCTTCTATGATGATGATGGATTTAACTGAACTTTGGGGGTTGTTCAGTGGAAAATGTTTTGTGTCCATCCCCTGACTTACACTTTTCAATAACCTTTTCTCTCATATCAAACAAGGAGAGGTCAGGCTTGTATTTTGTCAAGGGTAAAAAAGTCATAACCAGAAAAAACGAAGGCACATTGCTTTGCAAACATTAAAAAGCTTTTCTATAAAGCACCTACATGTTTTAACTTACATAGTCTTCATCAGGGCATCTAAAAACAAGTGACTGTTCATAGTACAAATAGAGACTTTTTGGCTCTTCAAGCTAAAGGCTACAACAAGTCCAGGACTAAATGAGGAGCTGGACTGCACCCCATATCTGTAAGTCACCTTTGTTCTCATTAGAGGTGATGAAGTTTAGTGAAACAGTATGAACTGTCTGAAAAATAATTTTGTTTGTATGTATTTTTTTTTCCTTTTCTTTATAATAATGGTTTTAGTTTCTTTGTTATTGCTGATTGTTGTATTTTGCTCTGTGCTTGTTTTGTTGGAGTGCACCAGTTTGGAGTACACACACTCTTTCGTCACTGCAGATTAGAGGGTAATTGCCCTGATTGCAAAGCAGCTGCCACAACCTTGAAAATCTGTGAACTCCTTTGTTTCATATCATGAACTTCTCCTTGAGGCCTAAAAGCCCCTGTGTGAAATACTTACAAACATGTGAAGCAGCACTCCTAAGCCTAAGTTTTTTAATCAACATTTTCTCAGAATTGCTTGGAGTGTTCTTTTGTCTTCATTGTGTAATGGTAGCCAGGAACTGATTATCCAGTGACTGGACCTTCCAGACACAGGTGTCTTTATACTACAATCACTTGAGACACATAGACTGTACTCAGCTGATCCCCATTTCACTATTTGTGAGACTGCTTGAACCATGTGGCTGGAACTCTGTGGACTTTTTTTTATTTCATGGCATTACTTTGTAGAAATATCTTTCACTTTGACATTAAAGAGGATTTTGGGGGTATTTTTTGTAAAAAAAAAAAAAAAAAAAAAAAAAAAAGTAATTATATTGACCATTGATTGATTTAAAATGTCAATTAAAAGGTAAAACATCCAAGGGGGTAAATAAGCCCTGTGATGATGGAGGGATGGATATCCTGCTGTATTAGCTGACATATCCTAGGGTACAGATTTACTTTATTAGACTCTTTATGCTGTTTATGGTATAGTTCTCTACAGAACTGCATTGTATACTATATATATTATCCTATTTTTCTAGCACTCCTATCATTCACATATTTCTAAAGAGTATTATCTTAGTATGAGGTATGTAAAAAACATCTGCTTTCAGATTTGTGACTTTGCTTTCTCAGCCAATCTTAAGAAGAGGGGCCAAAATGTTTATTAAACTTAGGCAGCAGAGGTTTCTAAATCTATGAGGGAAAACTTAATTCTTCTTATTATCAGAAAATAAATCACAGGAAGATCCATGCTTTTTAATAGGCTGGAGGTTATGAAAAACATTACTGTTGGCCTGTAACAAACCAAAAGCCTGAGCTAGACAATTCAAATTGTGATCCGGATATTATCACTTCAACCACCAATATTGATATTTAAGGGGTGTAAGCAGGATCTTTCACATCAGACTTAAACTGTTTTACAAGATGTAAAAAATGTACTTTCTAAATAAAGATTTACAAAAGATTTTTTTAACTAGCTTTTTCTTCTTTTGCTCTCTCATTACATCCTTCTCTACTATTTACCGTGTACTTATTTTGCCCTTACTCCCTTTTTATCTCACACAGAAAGCAAAGATTAAAAGAGGCAGAAGAGTTAAAAGAAAGCAATGTGACAGACGCAGAGAACAACATTTTAGGACAGTCAGCTTGGGTGTGGCTCCTGCATGAAGCAACCTCTTGTTTTCTCATTTGGCTTTATTTCCTGTTAAATGTTCCTCAAGTCAGGCATACACTAGGAGTTTTCTTATTATGCAACTGACATTTTAAACAGGATACAATATATCCTTAAAGCCATTTCATTTTAACCTTTGGACATGCAAGAAATCTGATTTAAGTGGCTTTTAATCCATCAACCCTCAGGTTCCTTTTATGCTTTTTTTCTGATATTTATTTTGCTTTGTCACCCCTGCAGGCTCAGCTGCGTACTTCAACAACATCCACACATGAACACCCTCACTATGCTCCCTGAGCCTCTCCTCCAACAGTGATGCCTGCCTTCAGCTCTCCTGCTCCCCTCCTCTGTGTGCTTCTGTGTTTGTCTGTAGCTCTGCAGCGCTCTGACCTGCGCGTGGCCTATGTGACCCACAACAGCTTCTTCTACGCATGCAGCCAAGACCCCCAGCCCTGCAGCGAGCCATCCCTCGCAGACTGCAGATGTAAAGACATCCAGCACCGATCGCACTCCCACTCGCCCCCTGTTTTCAGGATGAGACGATTAACAGTTTGGTTCACGTCACCTTTGAATACGGCACTTCTGCTTAACAACTCAGAGGTGAGGCACCTTACTCTGATCCACTGTGGGGTTGGGGGAATCAAAGGGGCTCATTCTTCTTCCCTGGAGGGGCATTTTGCTGTGCAGCACCTGGAGAGGCTAACAGTGGTGAACATGCTGCAGAGGCCTGTACAGAACAGTCCAGATGAAAACAATGCCAAAAGCACAGACTCAAACAGTGACCCGGAGAGAGATAACGGCGCTCATCTGGACTCTAACAGATACAACAAGGACATAGACACAAACATGGATCTTGTGGATCTGAAGGGAAACTACTCACCACTGATTCAGGACCTCTTCCTGGGCAGGGAGCTGGGAGCAGCATATCATGAACAGGCCAGACTGGGAGTCATTCACAGCTCCGTGCTGGAGTGGGGAGCAGCCATCAAAGCCTACACAGTCCAGACTCATATCAACAATGATGGCCTGCTGCCATTCCCAGACCTCTACCTGCCAAAACTACCAGAGACATCTGTTATTTATGTTAGCTTTGTTTACTAAGGCCAAGCCAGTTTTTAAAGACAAGAGAAAGAAGACTGTACACACAAAAACAGTCACTTTCTTGATCCCATTTTAAAGCTCCTGTGAGTTTTAGCTGCTTATGAGACTGGAAGAGAATAAAACTGACCATCAGCAGAAACATTGACATTGTCTATACTATTCCTGAAGCTGTTGGTGGTGATGGTGGTTGGTGGGTGTCAAAAAAGTTACTGAATTCTGAAGAAACACATTTTTGTTTACATTTGCATAGCAAAGATTCCCAATGTGTTACACTTGACAAAAAAGTAAGCTTGAGCTTTAAGAATTGTAAGTCTTTTCGTTGTTGCTGTTGACAGGCACCTTGAATTAAAACGTGACCAGGCCTGCCCGCAGATTTGGCTGGGCCCCTGACAACGCCAGAGAATGGGCCCTACCTGGATGTTAATTATTGATAATATCAGTGTGTGTTGGATCAGTAGCATTGGTGCACATACTGGCTAATGGTAACTTTATTTTGAAATTGAAACGTGTGTCAAACTATTATTAGGTTCTGAAGTGAAACTTTTTATTTGTGTAACTATTTAACCCCTTTTAACTGTTTTTCCCGCCCATTTTTGCCACTATTATTTGCTGCTTTTCATTCATTTTGCACAATTTCTGCCTATTTTTGCCACTTTAAACTCAAGTTTTCCACCTCTCAATCCTATTTAACCACCTTTCTGCCCATTTTTGCCACTCTTTTCCACCACCTTTTTTTTGCCTTTTTGCAACTTTAAGCACATCTAATTGATGTGTCTGTTAACCCCTTTTCGCCACTTTTTTGCCCATTTTTGACAATTTAAATGACATTTCACTGCACGTTACTCCTGTTTCTGCTACTTTGAACCCATTTTTTTCTCTTTTAACCCCTTTTTTAAACACCTTTTCTGCCAATTTTTGCCACTTAAAACACATATTTGCCAACTTCCATCAATTGCTGCCTCTGTTTACCCATGTTTGCCACTGTTAAATGTTTTTCCCCACTTTCATGCCCACTTTTTCAAATTTTAACCACATTTCCCTACATGATACTCTTATTTTTGCTGCTTTGAACCCATTTTTGCCTCTTGAAACCCCTTTACACAACATTTTTCTGCTGTTTCCAATTTCCAACTATTTTTTTCTCTGTTAATCAATTTTTGCCAACTTTAACCCATTTTATATCTGTTTTAAGAGAAGGGATTTACATTTTTAAGAAGGCTTTATATAACAGTATAATTAAATTTAAAAAATCTATTTCTTGCTTTGAGAAGAGTGGTTACTGTTCAGGTAAAAATAATAATAAAAATTACAATCATAACAGCTTAACCCTAATGGACCATGATTTTGCTGACCAGCAAGGGCCAACAATTTGTCTGGGCCCCAGAAAGCTCTTTCCTTTACCCTCTCTTATGGGGGGGCTTGGCTGTGACACAAGAAATGGGAGATAAAATGGTCACTACTTTGCGTTCAAAGTTGAATTTAAATTAAGTTAATAAATAAATTTCTAAAGTGTGACAACCTGAAAGAAGCTGCTTCTTTTTACAGTACAAAGTAAATGTTTAATAAAAAATGCTGATTTTAAGATTTTAAGGAAAAAGAAGGGACAGCTGTGTCCATTAACCTGGGCAAAGGTCTGGCTTAGTTGGCAAAGCAGGGGTCCATATACAGACGCTAGAGTCCACTACACACTGCTCACAGGATTTGATCTTGAGCTCAGCACTGCTTGCTGCATGTCTTCCTCCTCTTTCTCTCCTCATAGTTCCTCTCTGTTTTTAGCTGCAAAATAAACCAAAAGCCCAACAACCTAAGATTAAGATCCAATTAACCTTAGATCATAAGATTTTGTAATCTCCAGTAAAAAAGAGCTTGTTTTTAGTATTGCAAAATGGTAACCAAAGGTTTCTCTAATTGACACACATGGTTCTTTTTTTTATTAAAAAGATAATAGTGCAGTTTCTGCCTGTTTTAGTTATCAGTAATGTGTTTTACTTAAAATGACAGTTTAATTATCACACAGCAGAAAGTAAATTCTAAGCAATTTGTTGCATATCCAGTGAAAAAAAAGGTTCCCTTCTTTAAAGTCAAATTGAACAAACAAATCAAAGACACTCAAAAGGAATTATTCGCTGTCCCATTTTCTAAAGATTTCACTTCTGGTTTTTATAACTTGAAATTTAATGTGTATCTATATTTTTACAAGATTTTTCTTAAATTAAGTATAATTAGAGATTTTGTCCAGAAATTAGACAAATACAGATGCAAACACAGTTTACAGTTATCTAGACTTCTTCTACAGATGCTGATATGGGAACAAATTAATTAATAAGAGTGAATAACTTGTCGATAACAGCTGGGTATTCTTAGTATCGATATAAAGTTAATGTTCTTCAGATAACAAAACAATTCACCTACCATCCCAAGACTTCAAAATGTATGCCCCCTCTCTGTTTCTGTACCATAAACCTCGAAACAAACTGTGTTTCAAACCTTGTTGCAAAGAAAGTGACTGAAAAAACATGGAAGGAGACTGCATTTGTCTTGAAGGTTTTCCAGTTGGTATTTCTCCAGAAAACTCCAGAGTGAAAGAACATTTTTCCACACATCTGAGAACAAATGCTGAAAAACAACACCAGACTTCTCGAATAGCTTTAATCATTGTATTCCCAAGTGGCCTAAAACTTTGCACAGCTGTTGATCAGCGTGTTAGAACAAAATATGCCGACTAATGAGAGGCCCTCTGAGGGGCGAGAAGAGCCTGCCGACCCCCTCAAGCTCTGGTGTCTTTTGTTTCCAAATGTTGTTTATCCTAAATTGATGCTATTGGCCCCAAAATGTAATGAAAGTGGTGTTGGATTACTTTGGTTTTACTCTGTACTATAGGAAAGAAAAATTTGACTTTCTGTCATAAAGTTTATCAAACCAAAGTTCTGATCATGCTGAAGTCACACTAAAAGGAACGCTGATGACTGACTGTCGACATATTGGCATACTGTAGCTACAGCTTTTTAATTCAAGTAGCAGGGTTTTTTTAAGATGTCAAGTTTTTTTTTACAGCCATGTCACACAAGTTAGATCATATAAAATGTTGAATTTAATTTGTATTTGAGTAATCAGAAACCTTTTAAAGTAATTTGGTCAAATTTGTTTCTATGGATTGGCTCTGATGTGAATTTAATTTATTAAAATGATGGATGAAGATGACACAGATTTCCCCCTTTAAGTGTATGCAGGCTTTGTTGCAGCAGCATGACCTTCTCCAACCTGGCATTTCAACCAGACTCCACGTAAAATAAGGCAAAGGCCTCGTCTTCTAAGATGAATGAATTATATATAATTTAGAATTTTAATAATCAGAGTGGCGGCAGTCCAGAGAAATGTTAAATGGATGCTTGCTATCAGGATTTGTCCACAAGATGGCAGCAGATACATTTACAGCCTTTTCAATTAGGAAAGGCTTCAGGCTCACAGCTTTGGGAAACAAGTGTATGTTTCTCTTTATTAAGTTAAAGCTTTTAATAATCCGGCATACAAACGTGCCATGATGCATCTCAGCACTTTAAAGCTCATATGGCGTGGTATATTTTTATGATGGAGAAGCCTTGTTAGGAGTTACAAACATTAAGCCTGCTATTTATTTCTTTGAAAAGTGAAATCAACAGTATCATCGCTTACATTTTTGTCAAGGAAACCAGAAATAAACGATTTACTTACCATGAATGGCTTGTGCATTGAAGAGTTTTTCCATTTACACAGCTACATGGCTGCCAACTCAAAGGATAATAAAAAGCAGCCCACCTTCCTTAAGACACTGAGGCCGAAACCTCCTTTAGTGATTTTGAGGTACACGTTATAACCGCCTGCAGATAATTTTGTCTAGTTTTGAAATCTATTGATGCAAAACTAACTAGTTAACTGACATTATTTTGATTACACAATGACGTTACCGTGACGTCACGTACGTGATTTTGACGTTTTTGCTGTTTGTGTAGAGGTTTCTAGCTTTTCTGTTTGGCTGGGAGGGGACTAATATAAATATTCTTTATTCCAGCTGTTTTCAGCCCATGATTTTCTGATATCGATTAAATACAAACACGTGAGCTGTTAGCTAAACAAGGCGTAACAACAAGGTGGAATGTAAAGGTATGGAGGATACCGAGGAGGACGAAGTGGAAGGACATGTCCCTGTGAATAGCGTAAGTTAACTTGCAATCTCGGTGTAAGCTAGTTTCCGTCTTTGTGCCTAGTGTACTCACTTAAAACGTGACTTTTTACCAAGTGCTCTGGGTTTCTACAAGTTGCCAAAGACTGCAGGACATATTTGTGTTGGAGACCATGTGTCCCTAAGAAAGCCTCTTAAAATTAATTATAATGTCCAAAATAGTAGTTTGAATTTTCTTTTGTTGAATCCTTCACAAAAAAACTATCTTTTGAAACTTTACTTAGCTAACATTTGTTGTTGAGAAGACAACCAGAGAAGCATTAGGCTGACAGATGAGAGTTAAAAGGGTCATTCTTGAAACCACAACGCCCGTCACCGGGCTTACTTGGCAGATGGTTGCAAGAAAATGGTATCCCTGCATCTCTGTTTCCTTAAATGTTTGATTAATCTGCTTCCAGAAAAAAAGGTTTCAACCTAGGGCTGAACAATTTGGGAAAATAATCTAATTGTGATTTCTTTCCCAAGTATTGCAATTGCATTTTGATATGTGATTATATTTTAAGTTCTTTATATATATAAATGTTGTTTATTTTTTTTTTACCAACAAACATAAGCAATAAATCATTTTGTAATATGACCAACACAATGTTAAATAGAACTAGAGCTGAATAATTCTGAAAAATATGTAATTGTGATGATTTTGACTCCTATTGCAAATTGGATAGGAACTGATGTATTGAAGGGAGTTATAATTTTTGTCATTCTCATATTTAATAAGAAAAACATACAAAAAAGTAGGATTTTCGTAGACTATTCTAAAAAAAATTGCCTGTGGATGATTGCATGATATGTAATGCATAACATCTCTGCTCGAAAAAAAAAAGTTGTAAACTGGTACTTTGACACAAATTTTGTGCTAAAGAAATATTGCACCTTCTGGGATTTGAAAATTGCAGCAGGCTATATTGCAATTTAATCAAATTGTTTTATTAATTTCCCATCCCTAGTTCAACCTGAGCTTAACATTTTTCTTTTGTGTGTGCTCTACCTTTTAATGGGTGTATCTATTAATTATCCCAGCACATGTTTTATCAACAGTAGCAACGATGCTCCTGCAGTCTTTATAAATCTCACATGCAGGCATAGCTGATTTTTCTTTCTCACTCAGCCATCCTGACTACTCCCTTCAACTACTATGGGGTTTCCTGCTGCCCTCTGGTTTTGTTGTGATGATTTGAGGATCTGCTGGTTCTTTCTGACTTGCCACTTGCATCCTCTGACACTCATCAGGACTGCTTCCTCGGTCTGGGTCGGCCACACTAATCTGGCACTGGTGCTTCCTGTATTTGCTGCCAAAGGAGTGCGACTGATGGCAATGCTTTATGGAGGAGGCTGCTCACTTTCTGCTTGCCTGCCGCCAGCAGGAAGGGCATTGGCGCCTCCCACCTGTTTGAACCCCAGGGACGAGTATGTTAAAGAGTTCTCAATGCACTGCCACCCTCTCAACAACCTACCTGACACCTTAGCTGCTGCTGCTCACCAGAAGGACACCCCTCCTGTGCCCAAAGATGACCACAGTGTTTGAGTGCATCAGGCAGGAGTGGGCTCCACATTCTATCAACCCTTCAGCAATGGCTTACTGACCAGACAGGTTCTGAAATAAGGGTACCCTTAGATTGGTGGTTAAGTCATGGTCTGCCTCCTGCCTTCAGCACCCTTCTGGCCTACAAGTAGGTGTCATTCTGGTCCAAGAATGAGCAAATGATGGCCAAAATGTTTGATAGTTGTTATGCCAGCACTGCTTAGATGGTAGCATGGGCATAACAACCATCAAACTTTGGCTGGATAAGTTACTGTACCAGCAGAGTTACAGTGGGAGAGATAGCTGAGCCACAGAAGACAGCACCAGCCTTCCTGTGTGTGTCACAAGCCTTCCCCATTAATGTCAGATGTGTGCTGCACATGTGGGCACAAAGCACCTGTGTTGGAAGACAACAAGCATCACCTGTTGAATATGCTACTGTCTTCATAGATCCCCTTCCACCAAGAGTTCCAGGAGCTTGTAAACCGCTTTAATGCAGTGAAGATGGCATCCAAGAACCTGATCATCATCAATAGCCTAGCTGCCCCCAAGATCAGTGCCTCTGACCTACAGCTTTGGCAGCAGCCAGCTGATCTGTCTCTTGCCCTCCTTGTGCTGAGGGATGGAGGGTGGAGCTAGAGGCCCAGTCCAGGCCCATGTTTCTCAACAATCTTTTAAAGGTATGCATAGTAAAGGGCCTCGTCCCAAGTCTTACTTCCCCTCTCAAGAGCCTTTTACCTGTAATGCTAGCATTGTACAGTCATCAGTAGCTAATGGCTCTCTTGCTCTCATGAAAACAGAGCAAATGGTGACAGAGTAAGGGGCAACACCTGCTCCTAAACATCTGCTCTCTGCGGTTAGCGGCATGGCCAACTGGTATGTGTCCCAGCAGGCGACTCTCTCAGTGGTCATGCCCAATGTAGATAGCCCCTCAGGCATTAGTCCTCCAACTTAGTTAGAGAGTGGTATAATGAATGTTAGCTTTGCCTTTTTTCACTCTTTATAGCCACTAGCTATTTGGTTAGCCTGGGGACTATGCATGAGAATGCAAATGTTGATGCTAACTCAGACTATCTGGTGCTGGTGCAAAATTATCTCCTAGCTCAAGCTTGAGCCTTGCTCTTCTAGGCAGATAACCTGGTTTTGTTCCAGTGGTGGAATAGACTCCACCGTCTTAGGCTGCGCTCAGATTGTCCTTCTTGAGTTAACACAGTTCCTGTTTCCTCAGTGGGTTTATCAGGTGATCCAACAGCACTGAATCTTAACATTCACATTCTGGCCTTATCTCCAGCAGACACAGGGGGGAATCAACTGGAGCTGCCTACTTCAAACCATTGCTTTCACCAAGTCATTTGGGCCCAGCTGGAGGTAAACACATCTCTCACAACCTTCACATTCTGTGGTAACCACTGGCGACGCCCATTAAAAAGGTAGAGCACTTACAAAATGGTAATAGTAGTAACTGAATGTCCAGTAGTTTGTTCATAGCCTTCCAACTTCTGGTCCTTGGGTGCTGGTGAAACTCAGCTGATAGAACCAGCGCCTGTATACTGAAGTCACAGTCGTTAACTACTGGTGGCAGGATAGATTCCAAATCCTGGTGCTATTTAATGTATTTTTATCCCCACACTCCCTCCCCTTCTGTCATATCAAATTATTAAAAAAAAAAAAGGTTCAAGCAGAGTGATTCATTCTTGGGCTGTGCAATTGTGCCGTGCCTTATGTCTGTAAGTTGAGGATTGAAGGACCCTAAAAGTTTGAATCATGAAGCCCTGTCAGCAGGAAACAGCTAATCTGACATGCCAGATCAACTCATATATCCATTGTTTGAACGTATTTCACAATCATCTGGAAATGCTTGCATAGGAAGCGTTTGGGAAGGGCAGGACTTTTCAGAAAATCTTCAGAAGGTGATTGGCAGAATGTTCTGTCTGTCACATTCATGATAGGCCAATCAGAGCGACAAATGACATAGTGTGCTGGTCTTGTGCAGGCTGTCTTAGATTAGTAATGGTGGAGCTTCATGTAAAATAGATGCCAAGGCCACTTGAGGGATGTGTAAAATATCTTCTCTGCCAAGACAAGCTTTCAGTGTGATGCTTTGCTCTTGTTTTAAAACAAAATGTGGTGCAGTTCCTATTAAACTGACGCTTTTCTATGGCTACATCCTAGCTAACCCTACCACGGCAGCAGCCACCGGATATACCAGAAAACCCCACCATACCGATCGCAAACCCATGCCAAAACAGAGTGAGAGAAGAACGAAAACATCTTTTCTGTCACATAAAGCTTTAAGTGTTGTTCCCTGCCCTTGTTTTACTAAAGGGTTGCGGTCCATTTCTGGCCAAACTTCCGTTGTGGCTAAGTCCGAGCTTATCACTCCATTAGCAGGCACTCGCAAAAATGAACTCTTTCCCCGCAACTCTCACAAACTCATGCCAAAGCAGGTCATCAGAAGAGCGAAAACACCTTTTCTGTCACAGAAAGCTTTCAGTGTTGCCCTCTGTGCTTATTTTGATAAAGAAACATCCATTTCTGACAAAAAAAATGCCACTGTGGCTAATACTGAGCTAATCACTCCACTAGTAGCCATTGTATACAAGCATTCGCACAACAAGTAACAATTTCCCCCTAAACTATCACATACTCATGCTGAAGCTGGTCGGCAGAAGAGCAAAAACATATTTCCCAACATGTAAATGTTTTATGGTTTTTATTCTTTATTTAATGTGGAAACGTGGTCAAGCTCTAGTAAAACAGACCCAATGCTAAAGTTATATCTGAGGTATTTACTGCACTGGAGGCAGAGCTTACCGTCAGCTTTCAATACAACAAACCCCCGTCCATAGTGCAACTCTATATGTATGGCTCTGACAGTATCATCACTTAGTCAGTCGGCAACATAGAAACCCATATGTAGGACTGAGTCTCCTGTGCAAAGAGAGCTTGAGTCGATGGATGGATAGATAGTTGAATCTCCTTCTTTGAGGATTAATTTTTGTTATAGTGTGTTTTGTCAAAAAAGGCACCTAGTATCAACACTAAAGCTCCAAATGGCTCCCCTAATCACAGTTCCCTTGTGCTACTACAATAATTTAATTTAATATCCTCTGTTTATATAACACATTTTTAAACACATTGACACCCACTTAAGCAGTGAATAAAAACCTGATATAAAAACATAGTAAGTAAGTAAAATGTGTTTGATATAGCACCTTTCATAGAGCAAGTTACAAAGTGCTTTATAAAACAAAATACAAAACAGCAAAAATACATACAAAGAGCAAGAATAAAAGACAGGATTAGTACAAGCATACAAAATTACAACAAATAATCTAAAGCCAGTTTAAAAAGATGTGTTTTCAGCTGCTTTTTAAAAATCTCAATTGAAGCAACAGAGCGTAAGTTAAAAGGGAGAGAGTTCCAAAGGGTCGGGGCCATAACCTCAAATGCTCGATCCCCTTTGGTTTTAAGTCTGGCCCGGGGGACAACAAGAAGACCCTGATCTGAGGACCTGAGGGTTCTGCTGGGGATGTAGGGATAGAGCAGGTCAGCTATATATTCAGGTGCTTGATTATGGAGGGCTTTATAAACAAAAACAAGGGTCTTAAAGTGAATTCTGAATTTCACTGGAAGCCAGTGTAGAGAATATAAAACGGGTGTTATGTGGGTTGATGGGTTGCACGACAGCGCAGTGGTTAGCGCTGTTGCCTCATAGCAAGAAGGTCGCTGGTTTGCTTCCCGGTCAGGGCCTTTCTGTGTGGAGTTTGCATGTTCTCCCCGTGCACGCGTGGGTTCTCTCCGGGTACTCCGGCTTCCTCCCACCACCAAAAACTTGCTCATTAGGTTAATGGCTGAAGATTAGAATAATAATATAGTTTAGAAGAAAAAAGACAAACCACATAGCTGTCACACTGACTTAAAAGCGAAAGATAAAAAAGGTTTGAAGATGCTTGGTGAGGTTTGGGACACTTTTACTTCCAGTGTTAGCTCTTTCACAAATTTTAGGGCCACTGTCCCAGAAAGTCCTGGACCATTATTTATCAACAGTGCGTAGAAAAAGTCCTACATTATGCCTAGCAAATAAATGACAGAATATGCTTGTACAATAAACTGACATGTTCTTAACCAGCTGGCTTGAGCATGTTCAGGGACATTTGTATAGAGAAAGACTCCAGTAGGTCATATGTGGCAACAACACTTCCTTTAAAAACCTACTGAATATTTTTGCCTCATCCTCCAAACAGAGAGAAGAAAAGGAGCTTCATTGCAACCAAAATGAAGTAAGATTAGGTTAATAAATTACAAAGGAAAGATGGAGAGAAACATTGGTAGAAGGTGAACCCAATAAGCCCTTTTTTACTTAGTGGGTTAGTTACTAATAAGAGAAAACAAGCTGCATGGCAGAAGGTGACAAATGCTGTAAAATCTGTGAGGTCAAGGGAGAAAACACTCTCATTATTAAAAGGAGCATTTTTTTAACCCCATGCACAAAAATATGCATCACAGTACAGAAGTGGGAAATTTATGCACCTTGAGTATCACAATTTTCATGTGTGGAACCTTTCGTGACACTCCCAGCAGCTCTGTTAACATGTGCTCCCTGAATACAACATGGTATGCCAAATCTTCAAAGTAAGACAAGATGAGCCATTGCACTACATTTCAAATGCCTGTCACAGCTGTCTTTTGAAGGTTCAGGCAACATGTAACAAAATCAAGATCTGTGCCTATGTAGGCTAACAGCTGTGCTTATACACATTCTTAGGTAAAGTACAAGTTCATAAATACCAAACTTTGCATGGGAATATTCTTACACACTCATGCACAGACTCGTTTGTAAGAAATGTTAATAAATGAGCCCAGGCCTCCAAGACTAAAAGGGAATATAAACTACCATTACAACACCATAAAAAATTCAACCTCATGACTTTGTCTGCAGTTAGGGTCCTTGGCTAAAATTCACTTTTTGGGTAATGTTTAGTCTGTTTATTTTGCGTCTTTGATATGACGTGTTACTACTTTGTTTTAGAAATTATACCTATCTAAATCCAGTTGCTTTTATTTGGCAGAGCTGCATTTAACATGTTAAAACCTCAAATGCCCATAGGTTTTTTATCTATCAAACTGGTAATGGTTAAACTCCCTCTTAAAGATGCTTCAAGCAAGCACACATGTGGCCATGTATGTTTTGTGTGTGTGCCGGCACCTGCCAGGGGGCTGCAGCTTATTTGTATGATCATCATGCAGCAGCCCATTTTGTTTTGCTCCATGTGAATGCAAACTGATGTTGCTTGTTGATCCCGCACCTGAGAGGTCAGCAGAAGCACCCGGCACACACCAGGGGCAATTAGTGGGGAAATCACCGGAGTGGTGTGGGTGCTGAGGCAGAGGGAGCTTGGCTGCTCTCATTACGGAAATACAGCCTGAAAGGTGTGAACCATGTCATCCACTTGGGATGATCTAAAGAAGGACTACCCCCAGTAAAAACAAATCAATTACATGTTCAGTCTGCTATTCATGATGTATAGACCTCTCTGAATGCACACTGTAAATATTTATGTCAGTCTAAAAAGGTGGATGGGCCGAGACTAAGCTGGATTGATTTTGGCTGGGCTCTCTCTCCTCTGCACCCCTCCAGCAGAGTCTTTAACCACGCTGCCGCCGTCTCCTCACCGGCAGTTTAGCAGTAAAACATTTTTATAATCAGACGTTATTGTTCGCAGCCTCCTTGTGGGAGATGCGCCCATGTTCATTTTTTAAAAGGGCAAATCAGCCATAATTCAGTTTATAAACTGCAGCGCGCAGGGGAGAAATGCCTGGATGAATATTCATTAGAGTCCGCCTGAACTGCCACGCTCTGTGATTCATTGGGCATATGTAAATATCACTCACTTTAATTGCCCCTAAACTGACTCAACATAATGTTGTCATTAGCAAATTATTACTTATTTGTGATACTAATGGTACGGTATGGCACGCAGTGCTGGAGCTGCACATATATGATTGCAATTACAGCTCTTTTTATTCACAGGGTGACGGAGTAATCTGATGGATCTTCCGTGTGTGTGTGTGTGTGTCTACGTGTCTGTGCCGCAAAGGTGCCTGCAATTAATTTCACGGACACACGCATGGAAGATTTGAGTCAATCCAGGAAGTAGACAAACAAATTCAAGAACTGAAATCAGGATGGTTTAAAGGAAACTTAATAGATTTTTCATGTATTTTTACAAAAGTAAACTAGAAATGTATCCAGCCTATTTTCTTTCAAAATAATATATTTTCTATCAGAGGTTTAGCTGAATTATTTAAAGAAAATTATAAAATAATAATATTCCCTCTGTAATCAAAATCTATTTGCCATGAGAAACAGGAAACTCATTGCCTGGAAAATCCATCTTTAGTTTTGTTTTTATTATTTATTGTGAATGAAAACTTTTATACCTCCTGAAAGGACAATTTTTTTTTTCTTGTTTGAAGACTTTGAAGATATTTTGAACTTTATTGATTACTATTCAAACTGCTGTTAGACAGAAGTTCATAAAAGGTTTGTTTAGGTAAAATGTTATTGAAGCCTTCATTAAAACTAGGGTTGGATTTTACAGATATATACAAAATAATTTTAGCTGATGCTGATATCGATACTGATATTTAAATGTTACTTAGACCAACTAACTTATTTGTTTTTACAGCTGATATGGACAGATTTCAGAAGCCAAAATACAGATTGATATCTGCCAATACTGATATCATACTGATTATATTTTGCATCCCTAATTAGAACCCCTGGGAATTAAATTACTGTCAATGAGACACAGCCATGTTTGGATTGTTTCATAGAAATTTATTTGATCACTTAAAAATTGCAGCTTAACTTCAACCTTACATATTTCATCAATATTTCATATTTGTCATTTTGAAAGAACAAAAGACAGGAAAATGTAGAAGTCATTTTTTTAATCTTGCTAAGAGCTTGTTCATTGCTGGCCTCAAACGAATGTACTTAGACTTATTTCATCCAGCTGTGAAAGGGTTACTGAAGCCAAGTGGACAAAAAACATTCTGAGATAATTGGTCAAAAATGACACATTTTATGTATGTTTGTATTGCAGGTGATAAGTTGAAACAGAGAACAAATGTAAATCAGTATTTAAAAATCAAAAAGGTTATTTTTATCAGGTTCAAGGTAGAAGAAAGGGTTTGTTAGGAATCTTTCTGCTCATTTGGTAGCATTAGGTGAATTATTGTAACAACTACTTGTTTTCAGACATAATCCATTTTGCTTGTTTGTAATATTTTATCTTTTACATTTTGGTTCAAAATAAAGTCATTCATTTATTCACTAATTTATGAAATGTTGAAGAAGAAGTATAGGGGATTAATGACCATTTTTTTAGTACTAATTGTTCATTGAGAAACAAAGAAAGTTCAGACTCTGAAAACAAAGACCGGCATCAGATTTTCTACATTTACCTGGATGTAAACAGCTTCAAAAAGCTGTTTGAAATAAACTACCGGGTTTATCCGTATTTGTATAAGATCCCTTCATGCTAGTCACATTTTGCAGCATGACACAGTTTGGATTTGTTTTATGGAGGCAGCAGCAGTTTAAAACAACCACCATGACAAAACAGGCCCACAAAACAGAGGGAGAGGGAGCGGAGGACAGGCAGAGACAAATAATGATGTGTGTGAGTGTGTATGTGTGTGGGTGTGTGGGGTTTTGTGCATCTGTGAGAGTGTGAGGGAGCTAATAAAGTAATGTGATGGATGATCTCTTTGCTCCCAGAGGGACCAGCACCATGTAAATTGGCCCACACAATGCATTATGGATAAGGCAGTTGAGATTATAGCTTGTTAATGTGTTCCTCCTCTCTCTTTCTCTCTCTCTCTCTTGCTCTCTCTATCCCTCTGCTTCGGTTCAGGCACTGACATGGTCACCTCATTGTTGGGGCGTGTGGGTCTTTTAGGTGCAGATGGAGAGGGAGAGGAGCTGTACTGCTGCGATCTGCCAGACCTAACTGAGCAAGTTTGTGTAGCTCAGTTAGTGTGTGGGTGTGTTTGTGTGTACTGTATATCTTAAATCACTCACACTGTTAGGATTTTAACTATTTATTCTTACAGTCTTGGGGAGCGGTCCTCACAAGGTAAACTGTAAAAAAACAAACAAATGTAGTCCTAAGAAACAAAAATCAGTTTTTGTATTTGTGTGTGTTACGTTGAGCCAGCCACCATGCAGCCTGCAGAGACAGTCCATCGTCTGGGACCAGGGCTGTGGACATATGTCTCTCCCCCCTCCCTCATCAGCACCCTCCCACTCCCTGCCCCCCCTTAGCCCTCCTAAGAGGGTGCCAACCCCCTGCAACCTCCCTCCGTCCCCCCTTTAACTCCCCCTTCCTCCTACTTCCCCCAGCCCTATCACCACCTTGCAGGCCTGTCCAGGGACTCGTCAGGCCATCTGTTGAAGCAGGACCAGAGGAGCTGGTCTCGTGGAAAGGCTACTGTAATGTGGCTGTGTGGTTAGCCTGTCTGTCACTAACTAGCAGTAGGGTTTTTATGTGTGTGAATGCTGTGTGGGATATTGAGTCCCATGGTAGATTGTATTGAGCAGAAGTGTCCAACAAAAACAAATTGCTGTATATTTTTGGGAATTTAATGCAAGCTAAGCTTTGTAGTAAAGGAACTTAACATTAAAAATTGAGCTTTAATAAGTTATTAATGAGATGAGCATGTTATGTCTCATTTTTTCATATTTTTATGCCTTTAAAAACACTTCATTTTATGTACTTAACAGTGTCTGAAGAATTAAAGTTGTAACTTTGGTTAAAATGCAGCAGTAGAAGATGCAGAGAGATGGAAAATCATCTCACAATGTCTCCCCAGATTAGTCTACTGTATTTAATATTTTAATTACAATCATCATATTTATGCATAAAATACACTTAGTAATCTGAAAACATTATGGAAGAGCATAAGTTGTTGAGAAAAGCAAGCTTTTCCTTTCATATTAATCTTTAAAAACACATGCTGCATTTGTGGTGGGAGTGAAGCAGAAAATGCATTTTTGTTCTTAATGACTGATGTCAAAATTAGTACCACCCCGGCAAAACTTTTAACATTAAGCACTTGAGCAAAAAAGAGTAAAACATTTAACAGTGTAAAAACAATGCCATTGAATACAGAACTGCATGCTGCCACTGTAGAACAGACAAAAGAATTACATAATACATACAGAACTGCTATTAATCTATATCTGAGAAAATTATGTACTGTGTTCAAGGACAGCAGTGGCACTTCCTAAAGGTCTGGGCTTGTGCTGTAGATATTTGCTGATTCGCAAAGTTCAGGATCCTTCCAAGTCAGGTGCTGTGGAGGTGAGACAAGAGTCTTCCCTGGCAACTGTTGTTGTTGATGTAGTTTCCTTCAACAACAGCCATTCCAGGGTCCTTCTAGGCTCTGATAAACAGCATCTATTCCCATTACGGGGGTGAATTAATCCATATCAAATCTCTTTTAACTAAACTGAAATTTAGATAATCCACTGTATGTTCTGCTTTGCACTTGGGGATACGTTGAGACTGTATCCGTTGTGCTGGTGGTGAAAGAGTATTGTTATTATGATTAACTTGTTTGAAACTTCTTTGTTGTTTGTGGTAAATGAACTAAAAAAAAGCTATTTAAAAAAATTGCACTTTAAGCCAAAATGGAAAATGATAGTGATGCTAAAATTTTGTGGGTTCAGTATGATAATCGAGGGTGAACATTGCTCTTGCACAAGTTACAAAATATCAGCTTTGAGGTATTTGAATAGTATCGAAACAGTTGCTGATATGTACTCAGATTGTGAAATGTCATTATCTTCTGTTTCAGCCTAAACTAGCCAGAGATGAACAAGCACAAACATGCTGCTGCAGGTAAACATGAAGAGTAACAGAATAAGTAAAGGTGAGTCATCATAAGCAACACTTGCATTGATGTGCTACTACATATTTCTGTCATACCATTTAAATACATCAACCTGTGAACCAAGATCTATGGGTAGATCTTAGAGATGTCTCAAGTTGGTCTTTAACTCAGAGGATGCGTTAGATCTAACCCTTAAATGATCTGCCTTCATCCCTGTAGTTTTCAGTATCAGCTGCTGCAAATGTGTCTTATACTTGTATACATTGTTCCAGTCTGATACTGGTTTCTCTTTAAAAAACAGTTTCCTTTCTTTTTTGCATTAGGCCACGTAAGTTTTAAAATGCAAATTTTGCTCTTCAAATTTTCAACAAGGTGTTAATGCAGTCATTGTTTGCAGAAATTTGTAATTTTGAATAAAGGTGTAAATGAAAACCTTTAATAATGAGAGTAGGACTGAAAATGAAACCCTATAGAGTATGGTTTCATTTGATCAATTTCATTGATCAAAGGCTGTGTGTACTAGCTTCAATGTGGGTGAAATTTAATTATGTCACTTGAAAAGAAAATATTTTATGACTTAGGGTGGGTAGATCTAGTTTATTCCATTAACATCATAGTGTATCTTTAGTTGAAAAGGTTGGTGACCACAGAGTTAGATGATATTATTAAAATTTTAATGCTCTTTCTAAAAATTACTCAACCAATTTAATTTTTTTACACTTGAGAAGAGTTTATTTCTGCGTTACCTGGAGCACATCATCAGGATTGTCTCAGAGAACCACCTGCCAACCTGTTGTTGAAGTATATGCTCCATATAAAGGGGAACACATTTTTATTTAGTGCACTACAGAGCTCACCGTCTGTCAGAAGGTTGTTACAATGCTGTCTGTCTCAGAAAGGCAGCTGAAGCTTTATTTAAATGTTACTGAAAATACATTTTAGATAGTGATGAAGTAATCCAAAGAAATCCCACCCAGTTTTTTATGTCTTTATTTGAAGATTCATGCATCATCAACTGTCACAATTAGAGTAGAAGGTAAATTCTACCACAGGAGAGGTCTGGTACTCTTTACAATAAAATGGTCAAAATAATGGCCAAACTAAGAAATAGTGGCATATCATATTTGAGGAAAAATCCAATCATGTGCTTCCTTACATCTTGTCCTTTCAGCAGCCCTTCATCAGGCTAAGATCTGTGTTTGATGAGGCCTTTGGTGTCTCTCGTCTCTTGTGTAAAGTCATTGCTGTAGTTGTGGAACTTATGAAATGCTCTTGATCATCCAAAGACATACAGTCTTTGAAATCAGTGAAATTAATAATTTGTAAAACAGAACAGAGAATTTTTACAGTAAACTTAAGAGTCATAATTACTGCCCGTCCCTGATAAAAATAAATAAATAAATAAACAGCTATCCAGTGTCACTGGTAGTGTTGTATTTCCACTCAGGCACAGACAAATCTATCTGCTTTAAACATGTAAACAAAATTAGTTCATTGTCTTTGTCAGTCCTCCTGCAGAGACTTCATTATTACTAAACTGCTTCTACTGTTTAAAATAGCACAGCAACAACTACTGCAGCTGGTATACAACCACTGCTCCTTTTACTGTTTATATATTAAATGTGACATTTATGGGGACAGGAGACTCTACTTCAGCTAAATGTACTTTTAGGTTTATGTGTGTTTGTATGTTGTCGAGGCTGCATGGCCCCTTTGGGATAACAAAATAATTAACATGTTGTCTCGAGATAACAATATTAAGAATAAATAAATGTTAGCAAGGCTTCTTTTGCTAGTTATAACATCTCATTTATGATGTAGAAGAAAAACCTCCAGAGTGATATGTTATTTCCTGATTTGGTTTTACAAGCATTTCATCAGCTTGAATAAATGTTGTTTAGGACAGTAATCGCCTTTCCTCTTTTATTTCTTTGTAAGAAAATTAGTTTGTAGTGAAATTTAAACTTGCTTGTGCTACTTTATCTTTGTCTCAGTTAACTTTTGGCCATTTAGTCTTATGTTTTTTTACTTCGGACTGCCTTACAGGGCAAGAAAACACATATGGTCACTTCGGTAGACTTCCTTCCTGGCCTTTCCCCAATGCTCTGTGATTCAGTAAAACCAGAATGATTTTTCTCAGCAAATCAGTGGAGAATAGTCAACACTGAACATTTTGAAGGTGAATAGTAGAGCTATAATATGTTTTGTTTGCATAGGATTTCTAGCAATTAGTGAAATTTTAGTGTGAAAAATAAAGGATCTATATTTGGACATATGGCCAACTCATCTTGCAACCATACTAAGGGTATTTAATTGACAAATACCTTACTCAAATGCAGGATAACAGTACTCTATAGTGTAGTTGGATGTTGCCACATATTTGTATAAAATTTAAGAGATTTCCAGTGGTAAATTTTACTAATGTGTAGCTTTTTTTAAGGTATACATAGTAAAATAAATGTAATATTTGGTCCGTTTTATCACCTTTTAACAATTTTATTATCCTTGTGTGGTTTATATCCGTTTTTACTGTTGGTCTTATTTCTTTAAATAACTCAGAGATTTAATATCTGTGATGTTTCTTAAATTTTCAAGTAAGTGGCATAAATAGTGACATGCGTGGGATTTGAGTCAATTTAACAGCAGTATAACCTTTTTACTTTGTTATTCAATATTTGTGATTATTATAGGTGTCCTGTTGGAATTACTTATACAGTAATCTGAAGGCAGTCAGGTGTCGCCTCTAAAAGATGTCAAAATCTAAAGATAACCTCATCATGTCATGAAGAATGAAAATGTTGTATTTGAATAACTTTTTACTCATACTCATTAGACTCTATTTGTGTTTATTTTCCATTATTAGCATCTTAATATAAATACACTCTGGATATTTTTTTTTAATTTTACCATAAACTGGCAAAGAAGAATATATGGTTACTTAGTTGACCTTGATTTTCACCAGAATAATGAAAAAAGTATATAAGTAATAGTAGTGACAACAGGAAAAACGTATTGGGATGTGCCCCATTAATGTTAAATTTTCAATTTCCATGTATTCAGCGAGTGTCCTCTCAAGGGTTAATGCTGTTGCAAACAGGCTGTTTTGTTGTTTATTTATGTTATTTATTTTATTTTATTATGACTGCAAACTTTTAAATCGGATATGCTGCAGCACTCATGTGTTATTTTATTTTGCAGCTGCTTTACTAAATGCGGAAAAACAAGGGGGTATCAAATTTATTTTCCAGAATTTTCAAGTGCAAATGCACTGATCCTCAAACTTTTGTGTAGCTTTAAAAAAAAAATAGGCAGCATGGATGATAAAAAAAATGCAATGAACTGGCCAACAACCTTAAAAACAGCTGTTTAGTTCTTAAAGCAGTTTAATGAACAAGTGCACAGGAACCAGCAGGAAAATGACCGAACGATCCCTCTGAGAGCTTGACACCTGCACACACTCAGCTCACAGGAACAGCTGCTCTCATACACAGCAATGCCTTTCCTTAATTTAGGAGGGTTGGCTTCGTTAATCCTTTTTTATTCTGCGTGGCTCTTTAACAATCCACAGAGCATATAAACCTTATTATTTTCTTTTTTTTTCCCATTGAGTCTATGTCAGGGCAATGTGATGATTTTCTTAACAAAAATGGAAATTTTCTAAACACACTGATGTTTGTACCGCTGCTCATTTTAAGCGTAGTCACACTAAAGGTTCTAGGTTTATAATGATATTCTTTAACAATCTAACAGTAAAATGTAAGATAAATGATAGCAATTCTGTCTTTTAACTGACAAACATTTGTATACCAAAGACATTAAAGTTCAAGTGTTCAATAAAAACAGTCACATTTTAGAGGCCATTTCTTAATATTTCCTTTTCTGCTTTGTTACAGGTCATTTTTATATCAAACTAATACATTTTTAAAGCATAAGGCAGATTCCCCTCAACTTAGCATTTAGTTAAAGATTTTAACTGGGGTTTGAAAAATGCAGCATGTTCCTGATTCTTATAGACTTAGTCAAGCAGCAGACGAGGCAGAGCAAGCTTAGCGAGGTGTAGTGTCTGTGTGCGTGTGTGTGTTACTGGACCCTCCACGGTCGTGTGTGTGGGTGGTTGCCTCCACCCATTAGAACGGGTCATCTCTCTCTCATGGGAAGTTTTCACGGCTGTGGAGCGGATTAGGAATCAGGAAAAGAGAGAGCGTAGAGAGAGAGAGGAGGAGAGATTACTGGGCATGCTGGCAGGAGGAAGAAGAGAGTGACAAAAAGAGAGCATTAGCATGTACACTTCAGCGTTTGTTTGTGGTATGGAGCTGACACTCATCCAGAGTGGCCGGGTTTACAGCCAGAACAAATGGTGAGACAAGAGAACGCTGGTTTCTCATCATTAGTGGCTTTTTATAACAAAGACGAGAGGAGAGGAGGTCTGAGGAAAAGACATGGAAAAATGTTGGGTTAAATAGAGATGAACATGGTAAGAATTACATAAATTTAATAATACCACTACAGTTTAACAGAGTTCTCATCAGTGGTGAAGTTGATTCTTTATAGCAGTAGCAGTTTTAGACTCAAAGATGGGATAAAAATAGATCTGTGAAGATCTTTTAGTTTAAGTCCATTTTAGTAACCCCTGTGACTAAGAGTTTGCACAACTTAAGGTCTGAAGCAAGTGAAAGAACAATGCAGTTTCTTTTTGTCATTATTTTACTTCTAATCAGCTGTCTGCTAGATGCATTTAAAGCTCAGAGCATCAGTTTGTAATTCACACCAGTCAGCCTGATATAATGGAGGTGCCCCTCTTATCGAATCAGGGCAAAAACAACCTGACCTAATGAGACATGAACTCCCATTGTTTCCCACAGAATGATCCTATAGCTGATTGTAGAGATTGGTAGAGTGGGTGGGGAATTGTGCTTTATCTCAAATATCAAAGTTTCTGTAATAAACAGCTTCAATCTGCTCATATTACTTACCTTTCATTCTCTTTATCTACACATTCACATACCTGTACCTCTCCTCTCAGTGACTTATGCCACCTCACTTATTCCCACCATATTCATTAGCAGTATATTAAGGACAGCATCATAATAGTCGCAGTGGTGGACAGTACTGCATAAGTTAATATCAATCTGATACCAGGTAAATGCAGGACCAGCGTCGCTGCTATTCTGTATGCTTTTTACTAATATTAGCAGCAGTAATTGTTCCGTACTTGTAAACAAGGCTAATAACTTTTTAAAAAGAAAACTTTTTCTAAATTAATCTTCCTAATGTCAGCCTCCTTTTTACTGATTTCTTTCTGCTACAGGTATTCAAAGTAAAAATTATTTAACAGCTGGATTTTATTTTATTTTTTTTTGTGATTCATTCTGTAGTAATATGAAATTTATTTTGATTTATTTTGTAAGCTATGCTGTACCTAATGTTCTGGCTGTTTTTTATTTAGTGGATACGTGTGTACTAATTCATACTTGCTTTGAAGAAATGCTGAAAGAAAAATCTAAAATGTAAGAAAAGGCACTCAAGTTATAGCAGGACCAGCAATAGACTGTAATTTCTTTTAAATGAGGGGCAACAGATTTAGAAAGTATGCTCACTAAGTAAAGTAAATTGAAATAAACTTTACTTGCGGTAAAGTCAAATGCAAAACTTATTTCACTCCTCGTATTATTGACTTGTAGAGATACCTTTAGCACAACTGCTACATCTTTAGATGGAAAGGAAATAGTGCAGGTTAAACCTGGGTCTAATGTCATCCTTTGTTGGTCTATTACAACTTAGAGATGAAATATCTTTAGAAGACAGAAGCTTTGCTTGCCTTTGTGTTTCTGTGGGAAGTAACACCACAAAGCTGCACTTATTTTTGTTAACAGTTATACATACTCCTCAGACCAGCTGCATTAACATCTTCCATGAGTCAGGTTAGGACTCGGAAAGACCGCCTTGTCTTATTCTGCTCCTGACTCGTAGAACAAGTTACAGCATTTGCTTTATATTACTGAACTTTCAGCTTTTGGGCATTTTAGAAATTTGATTTAAACCCCGAATGTTCTATTTCTAATTGTTTCAGTTAAATGCACCCTTAACATTCATTTTTACTATTTTAATCTTTGTACTCTTTCAAATGTTTAGTCCATTTTTTGCTTGTATTTTTAACTGTATTTTATGTACCTTAATTATTCAAATGTTTTGCTCTTGCTCAGTATGTGTTTAGGTTGATTATTTAGCAGTCTCTCTTCTGTTTATAAATCCTTTGTTTTCTTTTATTCACTTCTGTTATTGGCTCGACATTATTGTAAGTGAGGGATGACCCCTTGAGTATTTTTCGAGTATAAATAAAGGTTGAATTATTGCCATTCTCTCCAGTTTGAGGACTAAGAAGTGACTGACTGTGAGCTTGCTCATGAGTGCAGCTGCTGCTATGTGCCTTTTTTCCTGCATCTGATTGGTCTCCATAGTCATGTGACACGGAAAGCACAACAGGTAGAGGAGAATTACTGAAAACAGTCGGGAAAGGAGCATTAACAGATGTTTTGTTAAAGTTCTTATTTATTTGTAATTTTTAAAAAGTACTCAATACCAAATGTACACAAGCCCTAAAATGCCATATATTCACATGTATTATTTACTATGTTTTCCTGTGATAACGCACAATTTCTGTCCGTTTTCTCTTGATCTCGACTTGTTTTTGTCATTCTCTCAAGATAATGCTGGTTTTCTTGTGATAACGACTTAATTTTTGTGTTATCATGGGAAAACCAAGTAAACTAGAGAAGCACTTGGAGAGCGCAGACCTCCGCCATTAGCCCTATAGCCCAATAGTGAAGAATCCTTTAAAAAATTCCTGGATCCGTCTCCATGTGCCCCCTACCACGGCATTTGCCGATTACTCCCTCCCCGGTGGGGTGGAAACACAGTAAAGCAAAGCATTGGCTTCGCTACGGGTGCCATCAGATGCACCCATGGTCTCACTGGATGACTGGAAGTCATGGCAGAGGGTGAATATTCCTCTATTCCTCCTAGCATTGTGAGAATTCTCGCTACAATTCGCTGTCTTTCTCTCTGTTGCGCTTCGACTCGTCTCCTTGACCGGATGTGAGTCTTTCAAACTCTATAAACTTCAAAACTTTGAATAGAAACACACCCAAACCTGCTGCTGGGGTCAGAGTTACTCATGTCTGCCATCTCCTGGTGTAAAGTGGTAACAGTGCAGACCTCCGCCATTAGCCCTATCTCCCAATAGTACAGAATCCTTTAAAAATTCCTGGTTCCAGATGGTGATCCAGATCACTCCCAAAATCTAATCAGTTCTTCCTTATGCCATTTCTGACATTTCCTGAAAATTTCATCAAAATCCGTCCACAACTTTTTGAGTTATGTTGCTAACAGACAAACGAACAGACGAACGAACCCACCCGATCATACAACGTCCTTGGCGGAGGTAATAATATATGTGAATACTCGGCCCTTTAGGGCTTCTGTGCAAATGAGTACTTCATAAATATCGATAAATCTCTACTGACTCACAATTCGTCACCATTTTTTTGAATGTTTGACTTGATTTTGCATTATCACATCAGTGGAACGGGGTACTCAAACCTGAGTACAAATGAGATATAATGGAGGTGGCTGGGGTGGAGGAGGGTTGCAGCAGTCGCAGTGAAACAACGGACTGACTGTGAAGGATAGAAGAACAGATTTTGAAATATGACAGCAGTAGGGTCATTGGACTGTGAGGCTGTGCCAGAAAAGGACTGGTTTAGAACTTAAGTGAGTAAATGCCCATACCAGCTTATTACCAGAGCAGGAAAACAGAGACTTGTGAATAAGTGAAAGATTGAATGGAAAGGAAATAGTCTTCCAGCTTTAACATTTGTTAAGCTTCATTTCCTTACAGAAGCTAAAAGTTGACTCAATTTCCTCTTGAGTGCTTTTTTTTATAGCTACTCATTTTTTCTGCATCAGTTTCATATGATATTTACCAAAGTGACGACTGGGTGCAGGCCCTCTAAACTTTGATGCAAATTGATCAAGAAAACACTCATTTAATAAAAATAACACACAATGAATAAAACACCTGAAAGCTGGCACTGCCCAACATCATTTAAAAAGAAATACGGCCTACAGGGATCGGTAGAAGTTGAAAGTAATGTTAAATCAATTTTAGATGCCATATCTAATCTGACACTGCCCATCAGGTCTGCACTGAGTTGAAAACATAAGCTAAAACCTAGTGTGGGACTTCAGCATTTTCTCTGCTCACATCTAGATTGAGAAATGCTGATCCATGCATAGAAATGACTGCACACCATTTTCTGTTACACAAGTGCTTCATAAATGAGGCCCAGTGTGCCTGTAGAGAGACTGATAATACCCTGGTGCTAATCAGTGGATCAGTCACATGGCTTGCAGTCTGCATCATTTTTGAGGAGGTCATGCTTATTTAGTCACTAAAGCTGTGCTACTCTGAATGTAACTTTTATCCCTCTCAAATAAGGGACTGGCACCAAAAGACATGACGGCTATGCTACATTTATGATATTTTTAAGCAAACTTTCTGATGTATACCAGTAGTCCTCTAACAAACTTTCTTAGTGCACATCATCAAAACACACCTGTCAACATACCTCATCAAACCGTCACTGAAAAGAAGTGACAAAACAGACCGCTTCAAAGTGTCACTGTGCCCCATCTCATATCTGTAATGAATAGCTGCTGTGATATTCAGAGATGCTTTTATGAGAATATATTATTTTCTTTATGGAATGTTTACTTCACATCTTTGTGGCTTTCTGGATGGAGCCTGAAGGTGATTAAGACTTAAAGTGAACCAAACATTAAACTAAACAAAGTTTCTACTTTACAATTAGAGTTTGAATGATAGTCTTAACTGCTGTTTCTCTCATTCACACACACACACATACACACCCAGCCACACATTTATACACACAAGGAGCCTGAGCCGCCAGTTGGTCTTAAAGAGGCAAATTCCTCCGCAGCATTTTCTCGACATCGTAAAGCGTCTGCCGTTAAAGCAATGTTTTTTCAATCCGTCTGCTCTCCCTGACATTACCAGATAACGCTGGCATTAGGTTGATTTGGGGGAATTTGCACACCATATGCTGCTGTGTCGAACACCTACATTTAAGCTGGCAATCGCTCTGCAGTCCCTAATAGCAGCATCATTGGAGCTTGTTTATCTAATGTGCCTGTTAATGTTATTTATTGGGAGTCTGCCCGCTATCCAGTTCCTCCATGCATGCTAAGAAGACAGACATAAGATATGCAAATGCTAACGTCGGCCTAACTTCACGGCAGTAAAACAGAGCATTTGCATTTGATGTAGCACATAATAAACTGGTTATTAGCATTTTAAATGCGTCAAACAAACTTGAAAAATGTGGCCTGTGCTGGTGGGGTTTTTATTATTGCTGCGCGCAGTCAAAACCCACATACACATGCCACACGTGCCTTCAAACACGTACAGAAAAAGTATGCATGGCAGACGCATAAATATTACACTGCTGTAAACTGATGTCGCCAGGCAAAGAGTCACGGGACAGATGATGTGTTTGATGAAGTTGTGTCTTCACTCTCTATGCCTTGATCACTCTCGTGCCATAAACTTCTCTCATTGCATTAAAATATGCAGATGATCATTTCATCAACATTTCATTTCTCCAGCTCGACAAAAGAAGGTCTGATTTAAACTTTGACAAGAAGCGGAGATGTACAATCTGAGCTAACAGTAGCTGCTGTTCTCTGTGCACTACAAGGCCTGCTGATGATTCATTAAAGAGCCTTGATTACAGGCACAAGGCCAGCCAATGGGGAATATATTCAAGAGAGTTCAAGACTTCACCATAAAAAAGGAAATCCAAGACCACATTTGAAATTATATTAAAACACATGAAGTTGTGTCGAGGCTGCACAGTGGGGTTCCATGTTCAAATCCCCATCAGACAGGGCCTTCTGTGTAGAGTTTGAATGTTCTTTGCCTTCATGCGTGGGTTCTTTCTGAGTACTCCAGCTTCCTCCTGCAGACCACAGCCATGCTCATCAGGTTAATCGGTGTATCTAAATTGCCTGTAGGTGCGAGCGTGGCTGATTGTTTGTCTCTACATGCCAGCTCTGTGACTAACTGGGGATCAGTCCAGTGTGTACCCCGCTTCACTGACAGCTGGGATTGGCTCCAGCCCCCTGTAAACCTGAATTGGATAAGTGGTATAGATAGAGTTGTGTCTGCTCTCATAAAGTCTCTTTATTCCAAAGCTTTTGCATTTTATATCACCACTTCAGCATCTCAGATTTTTGAACTTATGTAATAAGATATCAGTGACTTTCTCATTTTGAATTCTCAAACAATTCAGGCAAATTACAGCACACTTTCTGAACTGCACCAAAATGTTGTCAACATCTTGGCTTTGAAACATTACCATGTATTTGTGAAATTCTGACAGAGTCCAAGAGCTTTTGATAAATATATGATTTTAACCTTAAATACTATAGGGATGTGATGGTTCACAAGGCCCATGGCTCGTTTGACCAGGTGACCAGCTTGTAGAAGAGTCCTGGTTCTTCCATTGGAGAATTTTGGAGGCCACTGTGCCCTTGGGATCCTTCGGTGCAGCAGTATTTTTGAAGCCTTCTCCAGATCTTTGCCTTCCAACATTTGTGTCTTTGAGCTCTGCAGGCAGTTGCTTTGACTTCATGCTAGGTTTTTGGTGCTGATTTGCATTTTCACCTATGAGGCCTTCTAGAGAGGGGTGTGCCTTTCCAAATCATGTCCAATCAATCTAATTTACTACAGATGGACGCCAATCAAGGTGTAGAAACATCCCAGTAATGATCCAGAGAAATGAGAGGCACCTGAGCTAAATTTGAAGGGTTGTTACAAAGGTTTTAAATACTTACGTCAGTGTGATATTTCAGTTTTTCATTTTCACAAATCTGCAAAAAATTCTAAAATTCTGTTTTCACTTTGTCACGACGGGGTACTGAGTGTAGATCAATGAGAAAAAAATTAACTTGAATGGCTTCAGCATCAGGCTGCAACCAGGGCTGGACTGGGAAGAAAATTTTGCCCTGGCATTTTTGTCTCAAAATGCCCCCTTACAACAAGTCAAAGATGATATAACTTTACTCACCATTTCTTTGTTCCCTAAATATGGAAAAGAACCAGTTTTTTGCCAAACTTTTAAATAGCTCTAAGGTAAGTAGCACAGACACATCTACTGGTGTGTGCTTTTACTGTTTTATGAAGATCTAAATGTAATGTAAATGCTTACAATAATGACAGTACTGATAAATTGAGTAAATTTACTGAAATAGTGTTGATGAACAAAATTAAGCTATATGCTACTCTGCTCTAATTCAAATGTGATGAAGCCTCCAGTACATCTCATGAGTAAGTGCTGCACTTTTTAACAACTATAGCAGCTCTTTTCTAATCTCATGAATACATACAAAATATGTGAAATCAAAAACAAAAATATGCTAAATAGGCCAGTGTGTTAATGCAACTGTGATATCACAAGAATAACACACTAATCACATATAGCATATGACAATTATGTACGTAGCTCATCGATCACATCAGAGTGCCAAACTACCTCAGTGAGCAAATATCTTTAACTGGTGCATTATTCTATAGTTTTTCATTTTTAGACATTTTAATAAGTTAATGCTATAATAACAACTTCAGAAACTTGCTCCATGTTTTTAGACATGATACTAGGCAAATTAGTTTGACATAGCAGTTGTTTTAAGTACTTTTATTCAAAATAACAGCGAGTAAATAAAATGACATTATTTATAGAGGGCCTGTTGATTGTTGTTTCAGCGGTGCTGAGATGAAATTTGTGCGTGCTTCAAAATCCTCAAATCAGGTCTAAAATCATCTATAGGACAAACACCTTTTCATTAAGGAAGATTTTCTTTTATTTCTCTGTTTTCAATTTGTTAGTTAATTTTAAAAGAACCATATTTGGACTTGCACAATGAAAGAGCATGGATGGCTTATGTTTTATGGCTGTGTGACTGAGAAAATCTCAGGCTGAGTGGGCGAGCACAGAGCGCAGGAGGAGAGCTGTCTGAATTGGTTTTTCATTAGCAGTTAATGATGTGATAATCTCTCTAACAGTAACCAGGCCTCACTCCCTGCAGCCCGCGGCGCTCCTCTCATGGAGAGTGTGAGTGTGCAGTCCCACATAACTCTTGATTGTAAAAGAGATCTGTGCTGCAGGTTTTAAACTGTGAATGCATGATGTTTGAAGTGTGATGGACTCTTATCTGGGAGCCATGACAAAGCAGAAACATACACAAGCCAGACCTGATCCCCACTTTCCTCTCTACATGTAACATCCCCCCCCCCCCCCACTCGCTCTCACCCCATCACACCAACTTAAATCCTACATGTTAATCTCTCTCCTTCTCCCTCTCTTTCTCTCAAACACACACAAACATACTGGCTTTCATTCTCTGCTTGCAGAGACCCTCACTTCATTTTCTGGTCATGTGAACCCATTGCGAGGGGCCGAGGCGGACACAAAGTGACACAGGGAGCAGTATGGGGAGGAGTGATGGGGAGGGGGGTGAGGCTGAAAGGAGGCGATGGGAGGTGTCCTGATTGTCCCATGCTGAATGGGACAGTTAAAAGGAGAACCTTGTTGCAAAAGCTGATGGGCCGGCCCACAGGCTAGTTAAGTGCTGGTGGTGTGTGTAAATGTGTGAGTCTGATGAGGAGGAGGATGACTGATGACCAGGGTGAGGTTATAAAGGTTAGAGCAATCAATGGACATTTTTGATGCAATTGATGGACATTTTTCTCTGTCATCCTTATGCCTTCTCATTAATAAATCTGTAGCTGTACAAGCTGGTTGGCTATCATTATACATGTATGACACCTATACATTTCATAGCCATTGCTATGCATTTTCTATTCATATTAGAGAGGATAAGTTTGAAATTTACATCCATGACTCCTCCATTCTAGGTGTAAAGGTTAAAAGACATCATTTTTATTCAGTTGCAACTTCTAGCTCTAAGTCAGTTCTAATGTTACGTCCAGGCGTACAATCAGCTGGTGCACTCTGCCCTCACTCATCAGCAAACAATGTCACATGTAGCGGATGTTTATGTGTGCCATATGACTTTAATGCTGGCATCTAAAACACCTAACTGTTGATTCAGAGAACAGATTCTTTATTACAGTGGTTCTCAACTGGTGAGTCGGGACCCAAATGTGGGTCACAGAGAAGTTTTTCCTGGGTCCGGATGTGTGTCTGGAAAAAATTGTGGAAAAGAACATGCATCCATACCTTTTATTTATCGTGATAATGGGTTCATGTAAATGTTTTAATTAAGATTTAGACTCGTTTATCTTCTTTGTTTCTTGCAATAAAAAGCTGCTTTTAGCAAGATAATGGAGTAATTTCTCAAGATCTCTGGAAAATCTGGAGAATAGTTATAATGGGTAAAGGGGGTGTAAAACATGTCAGTTTTGCCCTGTGTCTTTTTCCTTTCATAAAATCTGTTCCTCCAAGAGCTTAAGTGCAACATTTTTATTTACTAAATATGCATTGATGATTTTTTTGTGAAATTTGGGCCGCATTTTTGTCCTCAAAGATATTGTGGCCTGGACCAGTTAAGAACCACTGCTTTATTAGGCAGAATAACTGAATAACTGACCTGTTGGTGGACTCTGATCTGTTTTCATGATCTAACATAAGAGAAAATATTGGCACTGTGGGATTCTTGCACCAAAAGAAGTAATGGATAAAAAACATTGGTACTGGTAATTAGTTAAAATGATATTTTAATCCTCAGTATCGGCACTGGCCCTGATTTTTATAGTGGTCCATCTCTAGTGTAGGGCCTGACCGATATGGATTTTGGGGGCCAATGCCAATATTAGGGATAAAGAATTCCAATAACCAACATATTGGCTGATTAAATTTTTGCAAATTTTTTTAAATTCATTGATTAATTAATCAAATAGCTGCCTCTGATCCATTGAATATTGTTCAAACAGATGTTATACATTGAAGGCAATACTTTTAAAAAATTTTTGATGCCAAAAAAAAGAAATTTTATGAACGAAATGCAGTGCAAAAAGGCAGAAACCTCTGGAAAGTAAAATTGCAAAATAAAATGGCAAGTCTACAGATGAATTTAGATGTGTATTTCATGTAAATAACCGGTCCTGGGACTGAAGGGTTACAAAGTTTCTAGTGAGATTAACAGAAGCCGCCAAATGGCTCCTAGTGTATTTTGTTCTTTACCAACCTGCTGTAGCTGTGATGTTAGCCACAGTATTTCTCATGGCTCTGGAAAGCCACGTCTCTTTTGCGTGTTCACTTTGCAAAAGCAGCTTCCATGCCAGTTTGATCACTTTTATTAGTGGAGATTTCGTTACTATTCACCCATATGGTATAACATGTATTATGTATGTAAGAGAGGGGTTTGAAGCCACAATATCAACTCAGCCGTCAAATGTGACCTTCCGTCTTGACTCCAAAACTTGTACGTTCATGGTTGGCTTTACAAAGATAAAAAAGTAAATTCTGATTTTCATACAACTGTAAAATTTTCTTTTATAAATGATCACTGTCAAGACAATCATATCTCATGCTGTTGTGCATCGAGATGAAAAAAATCAAAACAGAAACTTTTATTGCTTCTGTTTGATATAACTCATCATCAACATGCTTCAGAAAGCTTTCAGATGCCAAATTTGTATCGTAGCGTGTTCAGACAGAGAGAGATAAGAACATGAAGGTATGTTTCTTCATTACTGAAATGTTAATTTGACTTGTTTTTGCCTAATTAACGACAATGTCTTCCAAGAACAAAACAGCCCCACAAATATTAATTAGGACCTCAATATTCATGTTGGCGGAGATGGTTGTGAGGTCTGTAATTAACGAGCTTTTAATTGTTTGATCGTCTCCCTAATTAAAGGCTTGCTATAATTTGAAGGTTTGTTTACTTTTTACAGAACAGGAATGAGAAGACAGAAATCTTATTGATATTCTCTTTAGTCCAGGATTTATAAGACTGAAAAATGTGGCTTTTAAAAAGTTATCCGAACATTTCTGAGAGGTGCAGGACATTATTTTTACTTTTCATTTATTTAACTTTAATTAAGATTAAAATAAATATCTCAGAACTACTTTTGATAGGAGCCTTTGGGCTTTGCTGGTCGTCGCTCTCAGATCTCAATGTGTTCCTGTCTTCCATCTGCCGTTCGAATGCTCCAACCTTTGTGAATCTCTCTCTGTGAAACTTCAAACTCTTGTTTGATGGCATCTTTGATGGGGAAATGAAAGGAGGATAGATCCACAGTTACACGTTGATCTGGTGTCACGTACTGCAGGCCTGTTCAGTACTACGCTGACACTTCTAAATTTTAGTATAAAAGTGACAAGGGACCGAAACATTTAACATCTTACTTTCTGATATTCCTAAAATATATATTTTAAATAGAGCTCTAATTTTTGAAATAACTTTGTGTTGTGATTATTATAGACTAATACAGGCTTCTTCCAGTTTACTCTATCCATACACAACTGCAAAAAAGTATGGACACATGAACATTTTTCTCACCAGAGGGTATTACAAGTGTTTGTAATGTAAGAAAATCAAGCAGCAACCTCCGGCCCTGAAAAATGAAGCCAATGTGGAAGAGCAAAAAATTGCTATACCGCGAGTGTCCACTAAAGGCTGGCTGCAGGAACACTGGAAGTCTCGTCTGGACACATGTTAAACAGGTGGTTTTAAAACTATAAATAAACTGGTACAGCCTCGTTCCAAACACCAAACGTGTCTCATTAGCTAGTGTCTTATTGTGCTCCCACTGTACGGGAGGTGAATTTTTTTGAACCACGATCGTTTGGATTATATTTAGGATGAAAGCTGATTGGCGCGTCTCATTTGATTGACAGATAGCTCGGCAGGCAGAGGCTCCGTTTCTGTCAACCGGAATGCTAGCTAGCAGGCTGACAGGAAGTCGCGCTTAGTGGGCGGGCTGTTAGGTTGATCCAAAGTTCAGTTGAGACCGCAATTTCAATATGGAAGCCTCCACAGATTGGCTTCAAGAGCAGTTTGAGTCCTCCTATTGTAAGCAGACGACTGACGTCACACAGGGTTTGTCCAATTCTTCCCACAGTCTATGGAGAAAATCTGTTCTTAACTGGGCATAGAGCTTGGGCTTTTAGTTGTATATTTTCCTTTTGATATGGTTTGTCCACATTTCTCACTTGTTGTGATCTTCCATGGTAAAGGCCATTGGTCAGGTCAACAGAGAGTGCTGAAATTATCTCAACTAGTCTACCAGTCTCCTCAATAGGGATGGGACTATTTAGAATAGTCAAAACTAGTCTAAAGATGAGAGAACACAAAGAAGAGTGGGTGTGACGTTAGCATCATAATACTCTCTACAGCGTGGCTAGCATTGTTTTTTGGATAATGTTGATATTTATTTTTTAGTAGTAGTTCAATTAAATTTGTTTGGAATAAATTTAAATTCAATTCATTTTTCATTTTTGGATTTTTTTTTTTAATAAGAGGAGCTGGGTGGTTTACTACAGCCTCATGTAACCTCACACATTATACCAACAATAATAATAATTGTTAAAAAAAAAAAAAAAAAAATATATATATATATATATATATATATATACACACACACACACACACACATATATATATATATATATATACATACACAGTTGAAACCAGAAGTTTACATACACTATATAAAAAGGCACATAAACTTTTTTTTGTCACCCTCTAACATTGAATCAGATTAAACTTTTCCTGTTTTTGGTCAGTTAGGATTACCAAAATTATTTCTATTAACTAAATGCCAGAATAATGAGAGAGATCATTTTTTAGACAATTTTTTTAGAATTTTCTTGAGACTCAGAAGTTTACATGCATTTCATTAGTATTTGGTAGCATTGCCTTTAAACTGTATGACTTGGGTCAAACCATTTGGATATGCTTCCACTAGTTTCTCACATTAGTTTGCAGGAATTTTGGCCCATTCCTCCAGGGAGAACTGGTGTAACTGAGCCAAGTTTGTAGGCCGCCCTGCTCGCACATGCCTTTTCAGCTCAGCCCATAAATTTCCAATGGGATTGAGATCAGGGCTTTGTGATGGCCACTCCAAAACATTGACTTTGTTATACTTAAGCCACTTTGTAACCAGTTCGGCAGTATGCTTAGGGTCATTGTCCATTTGGAAAACCCATTTGTGCCCAAGCTTTAACTTCCTGGCTGATGTCTTGAGATGTTGCTTCAGTATTTCCACATAATGTTCTTTCCTCATGATGCCATCTATTTTGTGAAGTGCACCAGTTCCTCCTGCAGCAAAACAACCCCACAACATGATGCTGCCACCCCCATGTTTCACAGTTGGGATGGTGTTCTCAGGCTTGCAAGATTCCCCCTTTTTTCTCCAAATGTAACGATGGTCATTATGGCCAAAAAGTTCAATTTTAGTTTCGTCAGACCACAGAACATGTCTCCAAAAATTACGGTCTTTGTCCCTGTGTGCATTTGCAAACTGTAATCTGGCTTTTTTATGCTTCTTTTGGAGTAATGGCTTCTTCCTGGGAGAGTGGCCTTTCAGCCCATGTCGGTACAGGACTCGTTTGACTGTTGATAATGACACACTCTTATCAGCTTCAGCCAGCATCTTCACAAGGTCTTTTGCTTTTGTTCTTGGGTTGAGATGCACTTTTCGGACCAAAGCACATTCATCTCTGGGACACAGAACCCGTCTCCTTCCTGAGCGGTATGATGGCTGGACATTCCCATGGTGTTTATACTTGCGTATAATCGTTTCAACAGATGAACGTGGCACCTTCAGGCATCTGGAAATTGCACCCAAGGATGAACCAGACTTGTGCAAGTCCACAATTCTCTTCCTGATATCTTGGCTGATTTCTTTTGATTTTCCCATGATGTTACACAAAGAAGCAGTGTGTTTCAGGTGTGCCTTAAAATACTTCCACAGTGTGCCTCTGATTAACTCAGATGTTGTCAATAAACCTATCAGAGGCTTCCAAAGACATGACATCATCATCTGGGCTTTCCCAAATTGTTTAAAGACATGGTAATCTTCGTGTATGTAAATTTCTGACTTTGAAGAAAGTAATAAAAATTGTCTAAAAAATCCTTTTCTCATTATTCTGGTATTTAGCAAATAGAAATAATTTTGGTAATCCTAATTGACCAAAAACAGGAAAAGTTTAATCTGATTTAATGTTAAATAGTGAGAAAAAAAAGTTTGTGTGCCTTTTTATATAGTGTATGTAAACTTCTGGTTTCAACTGTATATATCAGAATCAGTATAGGTATCGGCACATATTTATCAGAATCGGATCTCAACTGAAAAAAAGTGGATCGGTGCATCCCTACTCCTCAAGAGCTGGGCACTGCTTCAACAGCACTGAGTCAGCCTTTTTCTGGTGACATCCTCCTACTAGTATCTAAAAAAGGTGTCAAAAATTGGCACCATTTTTAACTGCAATGGCTGAAATTTTTGAGTGAGGAAACGTATTTGTTTTACGGTTTTATTTACAGAAGTGTGAATAGGGTGCTCAGGTGGCCTCCTTTACTGCATGTCTCTCATGCACTCTCTGATTCATGTTTCTGATTCCATCCACTGTCCCATGCTCTGAAATAAAGGCATATAAAGCCAAAATAAATATATCTTTAAAAGTGTAAATAAACTGACAAAAAGACAAAGCTGCATGCCCCTACTGGCCCCCAGGGGGCAATTTCAGGTTGGGAACCAATGGTATAAGCCATCTCTTTCCTGCACTACTATGACTTTTTCGGAGCATGTTTACTTGGTCAAAAGTAGCTGTTTTAGCTAACAATGTACAGTGCTTAACAAATTTATTAGACCAGCTATCATATTTGTCTCTAAGACCATCCAGCATCATGAAGTTCTTTAATGCGGACTCTTTCATTTTCAGTGAGCTCTCCATGTTTTACCATTTTGAACAGGAATGAGGAATTTCAAACTGAATTCACCCAAATTTGAGCCGGCTCACTGGGCTTCTCTGAGAAGTCAGAAATTAATCAAGTATATTATTCAACCACTAAAACTCATTTTTCTTTTCAGGAATGCAAGTAAATAATTATAATTTGACATATTAATCAAGAAATATTAATGTGCTTTACTATTTTTTTCAGTTTTTTTGTAAATCAGTCAATTTGAAAATTCATGGATAACAATAATAATAATTCTATTTTAGCATTAAAAATATCATTTGGGTTAAAGATCTTCTACATATTGGAGTATTAACCATTGCAGAAACATAAAAAATGATGGTGGTAATTACCAATGCTGTAATTTAGGGCAGCTGTGGCATAAACCTTACTTTGTTTAGGGTTAGGGTGGTCTAATAAATTTGTTAAGCACTGTACGCTAGCTTCAGAACACAGCGTTAGGCCAATGAAAGTTAAATAAGCTTTAAAAAAGCTAGCATATCTCAAGTTTAAAGAACCGATACTCAAAGTATGAAAGGAAAAAGTAAACATTTCATTCATTATACAACTTAGTCTTTGGTGCTATATAGAGGTCGACCAAGAATGAGCCTGGCCAATTAATGGCACTGATGTTTAATATTTTGTCAATTAACGGCACAGATATTCGACATTTTGCTGATTATTGGCACAGATATTTGACATTTTGCTGATTATTGGCACAGATATTTGACATTTTGCTGATTATTGGCACAGATATTTGACATTTTACTGATTATTGGCACAGATATTTGACATTTTGCTGATTATTGGCACAGATATTTGACATTTTGCAGAGTAACTGCGCTGATATTTGACAATTTGTTGATTTTTGGTGTTGATTTTTGACATTTTACTGATTATTGGCACAGATATTTTATGTTTTGCTGATTAATGGCACCAATATTTGACACTTTGCTGATTATTGGCACTAATATATGAAATTTTACTGATTATTGGTACTGATATTTGAGATTTTGCTGATTATTGGCACTGATACTTGACATTTCCCAATTAATTGCCCCAATATTTGGCATTTGGCTGATTATTGGTGCTGATTTGGTTTGGCAGATCACCAACAAGATTAATTAATTTAAAAGTCTGCCACTTTGGCTCCTCTGCATGTGTTTCTTCCCCTCTGGCTCTGTTCTCCCTCACTTAAACTCTCCCCTAATATCCTGCTTACAACACTATCTGATTAGCTAAGGGCCAGCTCAGACTACATGATTCTTACAATAGTTTTACAATATATCTTTATTAAATGCAGTATTTACTTTTGTCACATTAATTATATATTTTCTAATATAATTGCATTTTGAGTTCATTACTTATACTTGTATTAGAGCATTTTTACACTGTGGTTCGGCTGCTTCTACTTCATTTGGAGGCACTTAGATTATTGGTTAACACACATGAACTGGAAAAAATGTACAGTCAAAGAAATAATGGACAAGACACTTGAACTTGTAACTCCTTGTTACAGTGAAGATCTGTGCACAGTGACACATCACTGAGATAACAAAACTCCTGTAAAGGAATTTCTGACATAAAGGAAATGAAAAAAGTATTTAAAACAACCCCCTTTTTGTATTTCACTGTCCTTTCCAAAACACGTTGAATGCAATGGATAATGTTTCTGTATTTTATAGTTGTTACATTTTCAAAGTAAACGTTGACATCCTTGACTATGACCTTGACCCCTTGTCACTCTGCTCCTCTCTGCTCAGAGTTGTCCATTGTTTGAATCACAGTGAAAGTGAGAAGGGCTCTAACCTACTGTCCTCTGTTACAGCTGGAGGGTCGCCTCCATTGACTGTTTACTGCCCTCAGCTCATTAAAGAGGGCCTGTGGCCTGGCCCACCCATGCAGGAGGGAAAAGGAAGAACCATTGGTTGCTTCTAAACCTTGAATGCACGGATTATTTGCATTTTTGTGAGATTTAAACATCAGTGTGTACTTTCACTCTTTTGGAGTCTGTATCTCAGGACACCAGGAACAAATTTTGGCATTCTGTCCTCTTCATAATCAGGGAGGAACCAGTTATAATTTAGTGATAAAGGGTTAATGTCGCTATGGCCTCACATAGAACCAGTGTGATCCCATTGTGATGTCTCAGACATACATCCTTTCTAAAAATGAAGACACTGTAGATTGTTAACTGTGATTTAACATGTCAGTGAAGACGAAACACAAATAGTTGTAGTTTTGATCGAGGTAAAGCATAAAAACAATGAAGGCTGCTAAAAGACCCTTCCCTGATGTGAATTAGTGATATGTGGGGATTTCAATGATATAGGCATCAGCTGATGTGAAAATATCTGCTGATATTTACAAAAGATATATTGGCAGCTGCATACAATAATAGTAAAAAGCTACAAAGTAAAAACTGGAGACTTGGTAATTCAGTGTGAATTATCTTAGAGTCTAACTCTCAAAATGTAGTTTTAACTCCATTCTGAGTTTCACATCCTTCAGGGTTGGATTTATTTGACATTGTTGATCAATCCAACTCTGTGGAGAGTCGATTTTTCTTAACTCTGAGCACTCCAGTGTTTAAAATCTGAATATGTAGGTAGAGTTTTCCCATGATGCCCTTGAACAGATTATTTTTATCAGATGTGTTTTGATGTTGCCTACTGTACAGTGATCACTGTTGGGATTCCTTTGCTCATGTTTTTAGTAAATTGTTTTAGTTTGTCATGTTAGACACATTTGCACCATGGGTGATAACTACATTTTTTTCTCTGTATGAATGAGAACTCTTTGGCCGTGAGCCCAAATTATGTGTCATTTTTGCATATAGATATAAATCTTTATTGCAGTGTTGGGCATTAGTGTCAGCAGTAGCTGAGGTTTTGATCAAGTAGTGCGGTAGCATACAACAAGCTACATTTTCCTCCCAACGAAGCGGGATGGCAGCAGAGTGTAGCAGAGTTTAAAGTCAATGTAATAATGGTGAGTAAAAGATGGCAGCTGCGACACAGACATGTCTACAGAACACACTTCTTACTTCTGCGTGATGATGATGATGACATCACTGTTGTATCTTCAATGCAAGATTGTTCTGTCCCTGCAGCCGCATGCATGATTTTTGAGGGAATACAGATGAATCCTGGATATAACAAAACAAAGCCTCTAAAGTTGACAATCACGAGTACATTCAGCATTTTCATTTTGATGACCAAATTTAAAACCTGTGTTCATCTGTTACTGAGGGTTAGACACATCATGTCCATTCTTTCTTGAGGAACTGGAACCCCAAAAGTCACTACATGGGATCGATCTATTACCTGGAACCCTTTGGCACAGATGACAGGTAGATGTGTGGCAAGGACTTGACTTGACTCACTCTAATGTACCATCATGTTCAGTATTGATAAAGTGAGATCAGAGCTGTATGATTCTTGAAGCTAGAGGACATGTAGTAACTTTATCAACAGTAAAACAGAGAAAAAGGCAGCAGCACAGACTGAATTCAACATGACAGCGATCAAAAAAGGATGCAGAGGAAAAATATTGTCTTAAAAGCAACTTTAAACTCCAGCCATAAGGCTAATAATGCTGAAGACAGGTTATTATTGGTAGAATGACGGTATATAACAGGGGTGTTAGAAAACATCGATACACTAAAATATTGCGATATTTCATGGCACAATACTTTATCATTATTTTAAAATGTAGTATCAATATTTTCTTGATTAATAATTTACTCTTTTGGAGTGGTAGTTTTGTAGTGTAATTTCACCCCCCACCGCTAACTGAGAGCAGACATTTGACTCTTCACTCTTCTCCTCTGTTTAGACAAGAGATCATGCGAGACTTTAGGTCTGAACGAGTAAGTTGCTCGTACTTACTCAGCAGAACGGCTTCTGCTGCATTAATAGCGGATATGTGGACTTACTTTGGCTTCCAAAACATTAAAAACAGCACAAACTTAGATAGGAATCAAGTCGTCAGGATATGTCACGCCAGAGTAAAATACTTAGACAACACAACGAATCTAAGAGCTAGACATCATAGCGATTACAGCTGACAGCCAACGTAAAACAAGCCTGTTGAAGCTACCGCTGATTTTTACTCGTGCTACTATAAATACACAGTCAATACTTTGTTCTAATTGTAAGGACCTCCACAAACACCTTGTCATTACATAAAGACATACAAGCTGATATACTGTAAGATATAAAAGATTGGAGTACATTTACTATTTTTTGATTTATTTTCCCCCTTTTCTCTTTAACAATCCTAAAAACATTTTAATTAATTACAGCAAATGGTAAAAATCCTCATCTTCAGATTGCACAAAGATACTTAAAATGCAAGATGATGCAGGAATGTACATTTTTTTTATTAAATAGCTTAATTCTGTTCTGTAATATATATTCCATAGTAACTTCAAATGACACAATAGTTATTTATATGTATGTATATATACAATGCTTAACAAGTTTATTAGACAACCCTAACCAAAGTAGGGTTTATGCCACAGCTGCCCTAAATTAACAGCATTGGTAATTACCACAATCATTTTTTATGTTTCTGCAATGGTTAATACACCAATATGTAGAAGCTCTTTAACCAAAATGATATTTTTATGCTAAAATAGAATTGTTATTGTTATCCATGAATTTTCAATTTGACTAATTTGCAAAAAAAGCTGAAAAAATAGTCAGGCACATTAATATTTCTTGAGTAATATGCCAAATTATATTTACTTGCATTCCTGAAGAGAAAAATGAGTTTTAGTGGTTTAATGTTATGCTTGATTCATTTCTGACTTTTAAGAGAAGCCCAGTGAGCCAGCTCAAATTTGGGTGAATTCAGTTTGAAATTCCTCATTCCTGTTCAAAATGGTAAAACGTGGAGAGCTCACTGAAAATGAAAGAGTCCGCATTAAAGAACTTCATGATGCTGGATGGTCTTTGATACAAATATGACAGGTGGTCTAATAAATTTGTTAAGCACTGTATATATATATATATATATATATATATATATATATATATATATATATATGATGAAAACGAAACAAAAACCACAGCTTTAGGGTGGAGTTGATTGATGTGGCGCTTAAACATAGCCAAGGGTACTGTTAGGATGGGTAGGAGGGTTGCCACAACCCCCTGGTTGTCATGTGTATGTTCTAAGCACCTGAAAACTGTTGGTGGTTGCTGGGTGTTTTACCAGGGGTGCAAAGGCCTAGACAAAAGAAATGCTGTTAAGCTTAACCTTGGCTGCTGAGCAGCACATGTCAAATGCTGTACATGCCTTAAACTTCTGCACAGTACTGTATGTATATATATATATATATATATATATATATATATATATATATATATATATATATATATATATATATATATATATATATATATATGCATAAATCATTTTTTATGAAAACATAACATTCTTATATCTGTATAACAATATTGCAATTTATCACCTTGCTCATAATATTGCAATATATTGCAACATATTGATATTGCACCCCTGTATGGAAATACATATCAAACTTTTCCATTACAAGAAATGGCTTAAAACTGAATAAAACATTTGTTAAAATGACTGATGCAGAGACTACACATTGTCAGCTCTTTAGCATTAAAATATATTAAGTCAGGGTCAACTTTGATTATTTTTAAACTGCTGGGTAGTTGGTAAATTACCCCACGCAGCTTTAAAAAACACTTTATTGAAATACTTGTTATATTTTACTAGTGTAAATATGAAAAGTTAAGTTGCCTAATCAGATGTAGTGAGGCAGAAGAGGCAGTAGAAAAAAGGACAATATTAAAGTAAATAATTTGTGCCTCAAACATTTACTGTATTACTTTGTTCTAATTTACTTTCACCAAGTCTTATAAGCTTCTACAGAACAGCCCAACTAAACACAGAGAATAAGCATTGACAAAAAAAGTTAATAATAATGTAATTAATAATAATCATATTAATAGTAATTGAAAATAGCTTAAAAGTAGCATATCTACTTTTGATGGTGTAGCTTAGCTTGCTACATTTCTGCAGGGTGTAGCTTTAGTGTAGTGAAGCAGATTTTTCTAAGGTAACTAGTAGCTTAGCTCACTGCATTTAGCTTGTTCAACATTGAGCAGGTAACCTTGTTTGCAAGGTAAATTAAGGAAGATCTAAAGTTGACCTTATTAGTACTACAGTAAATGCTTCAAATTTAAACCTCTGTTGAGAAGGATATAATATATTAAAGTTGGATGTAATGCAGTGGTTCTCAATTGGTCAAGACTTCAGACTGTGTTATAACGTGAAAACATTTAAGAGACAAACAAAAAAAGCATGTTTTAAAGAGCTCCATACATTTTATGGCACAAATTATTTTCCAGGCACACCTTTGTGACCCACTTTTGGATACCAGCCCACCAGTTGAGAATCACTGCTTTAATGTGTCTGGAAGTAACACTTTGAGTGTTAAAATCAAATACTAGAGGTATACTAAAATTAAAAAAAATTTCTGTGTGACATCCAGCAAGCCACAGTTTGAATGCATCAGATAATACACAGAAAAGCTCACCAGGAGCAGGTACATTGAGGTGAGGAAGTTTTCTGCCATTGGTGTGGTGTTAACTACTGCATTGTGTTTCCTTCTCAGCTCTTTCACTGCTACTGTGAATATGTGCAATACTGTAGCACTGATAGATGTAAAAATGTCATAATTAAGTTAAACTCTGGCTTATCCTTTGTCTTGGCAGGTCCTTTTTTACATCATGGTGTGTTGTGCCTCTTGAGACTAACTGCACCCCCAAATCCAACAGGGACAACGTCCTGCTGTGAGCTACGTATGTTGACAAGCAACTCAAAAACGATTAGACTAGCAATTTAATTGCATAAAGTCTGATGGTGAAATTTCACTGTGCCCCCCAAAAACAGCAATTAAGGTTCATGAGCTAATTATGACACAAATGGCTTAAAGAGGGAAATAAATATTAAAGTACTTGTATAATATTAAAGTCAAGACAATGCGTTCCCTTGAGTGGTTTTCTTTGAATGAAAGTTTATTCAGTTTTCATCCAAATTAGGGTCAACATGACCGAGTGACTTTTATAGCGAGACCAATTGTCCTTTTACTGCCTAGAAACTGATGTGAGGGCAGAGAGCCACTTAGCAAAGGGATAAAAAGAGAGAGGTTAGCAAGAGAGAGAGCAAGCAGAGTTGGTAGTGATGGAGAAGAGGGAGTGGAGACAGCGAGGGAAAGTGTTAGACGAGTAGAGATTAAAAAAAAGAGAGACATGAACAGGGGAATAAAAGGAGAGCGAGGAGCTTATGCAGTGAAAAGAGCACATTAGGGGCAACCTGCTGCGACAGTAGTGTGTGAAACAGTGAATAACTGCCTCCATTTAGACCAGTGTCCTGGTGGTGTGGAGCAAGGGGCCTCAGATGGGCACACATACTCAAATACAACCCCCAAAAATACATAAATAAAGCAAAAGAAACTCATTCAACAGCATGTGTTCCTCCACAAAATGATACCTGACGCACACCCACGCTCTCCTCTGTCCCTCTCATTCACACATTTCTCCACATTGGCCGGATTAGGAACACTTTCTCTTGGGTGTGCGAGGCTGCCCCATGCACACAAAGAAACACTCGGGGACAGGATTAGTAGGCTTACAGCGGATTCACATATGTCCAGTTCAAGCAATTGGTATTCAAAGCTTTACACTTTCAAATGCCACCAAGAGAGAGCAAAGCCGAGCAGCGCTTTCTCTTTGCATTGGCAGCACCTTTATGAGAAGGGCTCTTTTGCTGGGCCAACAATGAGGCCGTGAATACACATTTTTAGTGTTCTACCACGGCGATCTCATACAGCACACCGAGGAGTTTCAGACAGACTTTATTATCAGGGTTTGAAGTGTTGTGTGTGTGTGTGTGTGTGTGTGTGTGTGGCTGTGTAGAGGGGATGGACTGAAGGACAGACAGATGGGTGGATGGAGGGATGCAGAGGTGGTGGTCAGAGGAAAAGTGCTTCAGCCACTTTATGTGTTATTGTTGGAGGTCCATTTCCTCCACTCCACCTCGACAAAACCGATCTGGAGGAGACTCTTCAGACCCGAGAGAGCGCTCTCGACAGCTCAATATACACAAGGCTGACTCAATTTAATGCTTTCTCTCCATATTTAAACACAACACTGTACGGGAACGCTCTGATCACTTCTTTAAGAAATTAACATTATTGATATTCTCTTCATACAATTTGTTATGGACTTGATTAACCACAAATAGCTGAGTGTTTTTGGAACATATTTTGCAGCAGTTTTATTTGTAAAAAATAAATCTACAGTTTTGCATTTCTTTCTATTGCTTCTTTCTGTGTTTTTTCTTGTATAGTGCCAAGCATAGCACCCTCTGCTCTGGCCTACATACCCTAATTCTCTGTGGTATATATTGTTCAGTGAGGAATAGATTTGTTTGTGTGTGTGTATTTTTTTTGCCCTAAAACCACTTTAAATGACACTTAAATTTTAAAGAGCTATTTTAATGCTATCATTGCATTGTTAGCAGATTTTATTTAGTATTTACATTACAAAGTTACACATATTCTATGCTAATCAGCTCAACAAAGAAGCAATCAACATACAACTATTTGTTTTTTATTTGTGAGGGAAATCTTTAGGGGAAAAATTGTAAACAATTAAAAATTACAACAATTTAACCATTTAAAAATGAAAAATTAATTTAATTGAAAGTTAAATTGATATCACTGAATCTATTTTTTACCTCATGTCTGCTTTTATTTTGAAAGGTCCAGAAGTTTTCATGCCAGTTGCAGTCAGTGTTTAGCAGTTAGCTCTTAGCTCACGGTTGGAAGACTTGTAAGGTAACTGTACATGGTTTTATTATTATTTTTAAGTCACAAATGTGTCCAGTTTTATCTAAAACTGTTTTCTTTTAGGCTTTTATGTCTTGAAGACTTTCTTATAGGCCAAACTGTGAACTGAATATTTTGCACCGAGGCCTGTGGTTTTGTGTATCTGCCTTGCTAGTTTGCTAATTTCTTGATACTTACATTGACTGTAGCTCAATAGCTAACGAATATAATGCTAAATAAATTCAACAGTGAAGTAAATAAATAAGACTTGTCGTCAACTTATAATGACAGAAAAGAACAGGAGAATAAAAATGGTTCTCCAGTGAGTGTAGAATCGCTGAGGAGGTTTCTGGAGGTCCACAGTGACGCCCACATGCTGCCATATGGTCAGCAGAGCTCCGGGTGTCAGAGCGGGATGATATCTCTGCCCACCCCCCGGCGGCCGATCATCCTGCGGCCGCAGAACGAAGAGCAGTTTCCCCTCTCTCGTTCCTCCTCATCCCCTCAGGCAACGCGCGAGCCCGCTGTAAAATGTGTCAGTCCGTAGAAAATGTTCAACGCTTAGTGACGAGAAAATGAAGTTTTTATACGAACACAGCAGGATATTTTTTCTTCTTGGTGAGTCGAGCAGACAGTTTTATATCTTTGAACTCAGAACGTGTTTAAATAAAAGTCATTCTTCCTCCATGTTACAGTTAGGCGAAAAATGCCTAAATGTTTGGTGGTATTTTGAAAAATGAACTACATCTGAAATTCCATTGTACAGCTCGAAATAATTAAAATAAAAACTGACCAGTTCGTCCAACTTTCTGCTCCACGAGGAGAGGAGAGAGAAGGAAAGAAAAGAGGAGAGAGGCGCACTGTGCCCCCCAACAGTGTCCTGACAATGGCAGTGAATGGTTGCGCACCGTGGTCACTGGGACAGTCAAAGCACACCGCCCCCTTTTCTAACGGGCACGTCATCCTCCTAACGAGGCGTTGTGAATAGGAAAGCCGCTTTTGTCTGGCCGTGCGTATAAATACCAGCATCAGTGTCCTCCTCACCGCAGAGACACAGAATCAGAGAGAAAGTCAGAGGCAGAGTGGTCAGAGGTGTGATGAGAAGGACAGAAGCGTGGGACAGGAGGCAACCAGAAAACATCAGGTGACCAGAGTGACAACAAAAAGAGAGAGAGTGGAAGAGAGGAAGTGAGAGAGAGAGTGAGAGGGAGGAAACCAGCAGCGACCTCCTACCCAACAACCTCGGAAGCGAACCCATAAAATGAATTCAGACTCCAGCCCGAGCAGCAGAGCCTCCTCCCCGGACATGGACGGCATGTCTTTCCACCACCACCCGCTCAACAACCACCACAGTCACCACCACCACGTCGGCTCCTCCGTGTCCTCCTCCACGCAGAGCGGCGAGCGCCAGAAGATGACCGGCGCAGAGCACCTCCTGCGTTCCGGAGACCCCAAGTCTTCCTCCGTGGAGAGCAGCAACAAGTACAAACTGAAGAAACAGGTCACTGAGGAGGAAATGTACCAGCTTCGGCTCAAGATTAACGGCCGGGAGAGAAAACGCATGCACGACCTCAACCTGGCCATGGACGGCCTGCGCGAAGTGATGCCCTACGCGCACGGGCCCTCGGTGCGAAAGTTGTCAAAGATCGCGACTCTGCTTCTCGCCAGGAACTACATCCTGATGCTCACAAGCTCATTGGACGAGATGAAACGGCTGGTGGGAGAGATTTACGGCGGGCAGCACTCCGCTTTCCACTGCGGCACCGTTACGCACGCCTCCGCTGGCCCCGGTGGACACTCCGGGGGCCCCGCCGCTGCTGCAGCCGCCGCTGCTGCCGCCGCCGCTGCGCACCAGGTGCACCCTCTCCTCGGCAGCGCATTAACCTCCTCCACCTCCTCCACACTTTCGAGCGCACTGCCGGGACTCACGTCGATCCGGGCTCCACACTCCCTGATGAAGGGCTCCCCGGCTGCACCCCCGGCCCTGCAGCTGGGCTCCGGTTTCCAGCACTGGGCCGGTCTGCCGTGTCCCTGCACCATCTGTCAGGTTCCCCCGCCTCCACACATCCCCATCACCTCCACCGGCCTAACGAGACTCACAGGGGAAAAGGAAGTGCTGAAATGATGCCCACAGACACGCAGAGAGACTGAGATTGTAAATAGAGAATTCAGGGCATGAGGGTGGACCCGGCCTCACCTGTGCATGCTGTTGTTCTGTCTGTTTTCTTGTTCCACGTATGAGAAAAAAGTGTTATTTCCTCCTTGTAACAAGGACTCTAAAGACTGCTGATGAGAAGTCAAAGTTGTGTGTCATGCAACAAGCTGACACAAGCCTCCTGTGTGTGTCTGAGTTTTAATCCCATGATGTGAAAGCAGAAGGAGGCTGCATGAACTTTTTTTTGTATCAGGCATCATTTTGTGAAAACGAAGATTGCTCTCTGTGCCTTGTACCAAGGATTTAAAACTTGAGTTCTATATGAAAAATATGAAATTTATGTGTTTGGCTAAAATGATTCTGCTGCCACTGCGGACATTTGTTTATTTGTAAATTTTGTTTATTTTCTGTCCTGCTGTTTGTCCATCTGTGCTCAAAAAGGGGTTTTTTTTATTTTTAATGTTTCATTTTCTTGCATGATGGTAGCTTCAATAACTGCAGCATGATTGTTTTTGCTGAACTGACTTTGTTATGCCCAGAGACCCTGTGTCTTTATTTTTGTACATTGTTGATGAAATATTTATTATCGCCCAGCGTCCCTGGATGAAATTTCAATAAAACTGAAATTATGGATCAGATTTACTGCATTTTCTCTTTTTATTAATTAGAAAAGTATATTCATCATCCCATTTCTTCTTAAAAAGACATGATGACTAGTCTGTTGATTCATTTCTGTTGGATTTTAATGCTGTTTTTTTTTTGCTTATTTTTGTAGGTATAAATAAAAACCTCACAGCCCTCAGTTTAATTTAATACATGAAAAACCTGTGTGGCTATAAATCAGATTTTATTTAAGCCAAAAATATTTGAATCTGTCATAATTTTTCAGGTGTTCAATTATTTTAAAATCCACTTTAAATATGTTGCACAAAACCAAGGCCTCAGGTATCAGTGAAACCATTGTTTTCACATACTCCAAATGTTCACAGTTGTTTTATTATCAGATTTCTCAGAAATAAAGATTTGCAAAAACATTTAGAAAATAAATTTAAATGAAGTGATAGAATATGACAAGGAGATAAATTATGCACTTAAAGAGAAAACCAAATCTTGTCTTGCAGTTTTTCTTTCAAATTCCTCCGCAGAATTTATGTTGTGTAAATGTTTTTTCATCTCTATTTAAAATTTATTATTATGGATACAGTAGAGAAATGTAGTGAGGAAAGTCTGCAAGCTATAACCCAATTTTCAAACTTCTTTTCAACAATTTAACATATTTTTTAACCAGATTTTACACCAGCTTTTTATTCTCTTATTCCAGCCTCCCCCCCCCATGCACCTCAGGGCCCCATTTTGCAGCTAATGATGTTTTAAAACACAGACAGTATCAGGCTGCATTTATTCAGCCTTACATCTCAAGCAGCCAGCACACAAATGTTAAAAAAAAAAGGAGGATGAAATGAGGGAGCAGAGCTGCAGCCTTAATGGAGCCCGGCTGAATTGTTCGCTGCAGCGGATAGAAAAGTGATCCTCCTCCGGGAGTGCGGAGCAGTTTGTCCGTCGGGTCCCTTGGGTGTTTCTCCGTCTCATCTCTGTAGCGACAGAATGTATGTTTGTGCAGATTACAAGTTAATTGTTCATGGGGGACCAAGAGGAGAAAATCACATCACAGAAAGGCGTTGGGATTACAGGCTACTAAATGCAGAAGATTATACATTCAGACCCCCTCCTCAGCCTCGCCAAATGCAAATGAGTGAGTGGATTAAATCAAAAAAAGACATTAAGACAGAAAAAGAAAAGAAGAAGGCCTTTTGTAACTTATTCGGAGGGAAGAAAATGCAAGTTCTGAGGCTAAGTTTGGAAAGAGTGAAAGAGTTCATTTTACACTTGTTTTTTTTTTTTTTTTTTTTTGTCTTTAGGAATGAGTCCAGCCTTTCTGTCCCTCGCAGGCTGCCAGATGGGATGTAAATAGCTGGGTAGCTGCAGTGGCCTTTTAACCACACAACACTGAGGAGGATGTTGTCAAGGGAAGCTGGCGGTTTGCGAGTTAATAGTCATGAGTTGGGGTAATTACTTAAGGTTTATTATGCTCAGCTTTCAAAGGAAATGGACTCTTCAATGGGCCGAGAAATACTTCTTAATTCTGGCTAATTAGGAGCCGAGCAAAGCAGAGACAACTGCTGCTGCTGCTGCTGCCGCCATCCAGCTCTGTTACATTCATGCATGGGGATCAGTTGTAAATAAGCAGCAAAATGATGCACAAAAACAATCATGCACATGCAAATAACACGCACAAAACAAATGCAAACCATGGCATGCTGAAGAGGCAAATGTAAATGAATGCTTTTTAAGTTTTGCTCTACAAGTTTAAACTGAGCTGTTGATCATGTGAGTACAGGAGTTTTTATTGCTTAGTTTTTACATTTTCCCTCTGCAACTCAGCTTGTAAAGGAAAGTGGATAAACACTTTTAAATAATTCTTTATGCAGTGTTTTATTACACTTTGCTTGCAATAAAGACAAAGCTTATCCTCTTGGAAGGATTCACAAAAAAGATCCTCAGAATAAGTTTTAAGATTTATTCTTTTACAGAGATTGTCATTTAGCTTTTCATTTAGGGAGGCCTGCAAAGCTGGGAACTTGGTTGTCATAGTGATGCACCATTGAAAAAAAAAAACGTAAAAAATGAAACACAGAAAAGAGGAAAAAGGATACATCACAGTTATGAAAATCCAGGAAAAAAGCTGAATTTATTTTTCATTGCACAGGTATTAAAGCAACTTTTGAGTCTTTCATTTGCATAAAACTTGTCAGTGCATATTTCCACTCTTCATTTTTGGACTGCGTTCTATTTATATATTCAAATTTATAAATGTCTTTAGAGAGCATTAAAAACCTCTTAAATCGGAGCTGGATCGACTGTGAAAAGATGAATAAATAAGAACTTTAATCATCCTAACAACAAATGTTGCTTTGTTCTGTGCAAATAATACAGACATCAAACTTAAGACCCATAGTGAAGACTTGGGATAGAGAAATCAAATATAAAAAAGAACTAGGTTATCATTTAGACAAACTAAACAAAAAACAGAAAAAAATTAAAAGTGTCAGAGATTAACCTCAAATGAAGCACAAACTCCAGAATTTGTGTAATTCTGTTTTTAAATGATGTGAAATATAGTTTTCAATGATATGAATGAGAGTGTCAGACAGATGTGAGATTTATTTCCTCTGTGCTTGTTTGGTTTTCAGGGCGGGTCAGCGATGTCTGAATGGACTTGTGGCCATCAGCTCCTCCTTTCACGAAGCATGACAAACGATGGGCCCTTGAAAGAGCACACACCTGTTACTGGGAGCCACTCGAGGTTTATCACTTAAAGCAACACTGCTTTGTTCAGCCTCTACACACACACACACTGACAGGCCTGTTTTCACTCTTGGACACAGATGCTAACAAGGCAAACAAATGCTGTCAGCCTCACTCGGTGGGCCTGTTACAGAGCTGCTTCCTCCAATACTCTTTGGATGAGAAGTCCAGAATGAAGCAAGTTTATTCATTTCTTATCATGATTAAGAACAGTTTTAATGAATCCAGTTCCTCTAATCTTAAGAGGATATTTGTTTAGATTTTTAAAATTTAAAATCATTAGGTACCTTGAAAACTCTTATTTTTAGTCATGAGAGGATGTAAATTTTAGACACTGATCTGAGACATGTCAAAAGAAATTTCCAGATCTGCATTGTGATTTTGTAAATAGTATTCTTTGTGATTTTTTTTCTTCACATGAGAGTTCATTGCATTTATAGCAACATACCATGTATGAATGAGACAAAGATGGAAGGGTACAAAGAAATTTGGCTCTGAGCTAAACTGGAACTGGCGACTGGATTGCACTGGAAAACATCAATTATAAATGGGTGACCTGCAGGAAATGCAAAAATAAATACATAAATATATATTTTTTAAAACTTTCTGACAGGGCAATTTGTATAAAAGCTGTTGAGGCCCACAGGACATCTGAAAAGCATCAACACTACACCAAAATGATAGTTATTTTTAATTTGGTGCCTCTCAAAAAGGTCTTAAAAGTCTGAAATTAGACTTTTAAAGGTGTGCAGCAGCCCTGTAAATTTGAGTAAAAGTCGTTTAATGTTTTGGAGAACTGAATTGCTGCAGTTCCACAAAATTTCTCTTTTTGTTTTGCTAAATAATGGTGTTCTATACGTCTGGTTGGTGCTGTGCTCTATATAAATCTATGCATTAAGGATGGGGAAAGATTTTTGTTTTTAGTATAACTGTTAGGATCGCTGCATCATGATACTGTGGTGTCATGAGTTACCTACGTCTCAGTTGTTTTAACTCATATATGATTGGCTTTTGTCTTTGTAGAGCTCCATTTGTAAACCTGAAATTGTACAAAAAGCAATTATGGCATTTAAGCTTTTTTAAAAGAATAATTTTGTAAATTTAATCACAGATTGTTGCTGTATTCTGCCTCTGGTGTGTGTTTGTGTGAGTGTGTGTTGTGCTGGTTTGTGTACTCACTCGGTCAGCGAGCGGCTGCAGAGGCTGCAGCCTGAGGGCAGCAATTGAAAATAAATTTCAGTTGAATAAGGGGCAGCGAACACATCAGGCGAGCTGCTGCTAGAACAAAAGCAGTTGAGGGGATAAGTTATTGAGCGCGCTGACAGCCTGAACAAGGCTGATTATAACATCCTGGTCATGCTCTGTGTGTGTGTGTCATAGTCATAGTTAGGAAGCAGGTGCAGAGGCCGTCCTCTCTCTCTGTGTTTCTGCCCTCAGGGAAGCCTCGGGGCCCTCTGCCCTATCGTCCTCAGCTGATTCCTCAGACTAATGTTTAACCCATACTGCCAAAACAGAAAGCATATTTCCATCATAAGAGTGCTTTGCCATAGCCATTAGCGACTGGGCTCATTTGCATGTTAATTGTGCAGTTAGAGAGGTGGTGTTGACACTTCTCTTTGTCCATGCAGGGTCGCGGGAAGCCAGAGGATGTGTCTGCAGATTGACACCCGTGTGTGTTATACTTGCAGGCTGGTGCGTCATCTGTTGTGGTTTGGACTTTTAAACACAATGAAAAATAGATTAAGTTCTTTTGATAAGGTTTTATTTTCAATACAGAAATTATAGGCATACTTCTTCACTGTAAAACTTTTTGAGATAAAGTATATGGGATTGTAGACACGTAAGTGTGTGGTAAATCTGCAGTGGTGAAAACACAAGGACTTCACTTAAAGCTCCTGTGAGGAACGTTTGTTTTTTGTTAGTGTTGGTGCCCCTTGTGGTTGTAATTATACATTTTATCCCTGATTATTTTGTCCAGCAAATGTGTAGGTCAGCTTTTAACACATAGCTCACTATGCTCTCATTTAATAGTCAAGTCTGCCACCAACCAAGAGTCTCTGTCATGGAAGATACAACACAAGTCTGTTTCAGCAGCATACAGCTCAATGCTTCATGTGACACCTGGCCTGATTTTTAATGTGTCTGGGAATTTGTATTGCTGCTACCCTGGCTAGACCTTATGGAGAAGTTTCAAATCTGAGTGGGATGAGCTGGTGAGATAGAGGTAAATAAAATAAATACAATAAAATAAATATCTTAAAGCTCCAATGAAGACTTTCTAGATGATAATGAAACAGTGAAATGAATACTAGTGCCTCTCTATGCCCCACCGAATCAAATCAGACCATCAGAAAGAAGATTTTTTTTTTAAAGTTGTTTTTACATGCCTGTCAGCTGGCTGTGGGATAGGTGTCAGATAAGGACATTCAAATCCTTTTTTTCATTTTTCCACATGACAGTTTTAATATGAGCTGCATCTTTAAAGAAAAAGGGAAACATTTGTTTAAAGAAAACATACCTTGCCCAAACAAACTTAATTCCCACTGTCCACTTTGTTTGAACAGTGTGTGTGTGCTCTGTCCCACATCATGGCACACCTCCTTGGCCCTAGTTGGATTGCACTTGCACAAGCATGGGTGTGCAAAGGGGATGAATGATTTTGAAAAATATTTAAATGTGATTACATCGACTCATATTGCAAATGCGATATGAAATGTTGTATTGAAGAGATTGATCATTTTTATGCACTTCTCATTTTTAATAGGAAAAAACATAGACAAAAGTAAGGAAAGTTGGATTTTTGCAAACTATTATGGAAAAAAGTAATAAAGAACTGATCTTTATAACTCTCAAACATATCCAAAACAGAAGAATAGTTCATAAATTACTCAAGAAGTGCAACATATTCTTCACAGTGTATATTTAAAAAAACACTCAAGAAGGGGCAGAATGAAGCCAAAAGCCTTTCTAGTCCTGTCCCTCGACACTTAAACATTTACATGATGTGTAGAGCATAACATCTGCTGAAAAACTGGTATTTTGAGACACATTTCAAAATTAAAAAATTTTGCATCTTTTGCATTTTGAGAACTGCAACAGGCCGTACTGCAACTTAATCTCAATTTCAATTAAATGCTCAGCCTTGGTGTCCAACTGCAGAATGTTGGAGTGTGAAATCCAACCAAAAAGACTCAAGATGAGGCATGAAGTGAGAAAAGTTACTGTCATGGTGTATGTATTTCTCTGTAAGACGGCACCTCTTGAATCTGGGTGCATCATATTTTGTCGAAGTTACGTTTTTGTGCTCAGGCCGTGTTGTCTGGAAGCAATGAGGGTGCAAGCCAGCAGGGGACTCTGGAGAGGGAACAACTGTGCTTCAGCACGGTATAGCAGTAACTGGCCCTTGTGTTAGTGGGCCCTTAGACCCAACAAGATCTATAAAGAGATGAACGAATTGCACTGACTTTTTAAATCAGTTGCCTTGTGAACTGGAAGTATTGACTACTGTGGAAAAAGGGAATGCTGTATGATAATAATGTAAACCCACCTCCCCCAAAAACATAAAAAAATGACATTTTTCTTTATTAATAATTATCTGATAATTAGATTATTGAGTTGCTATGTGAATAATGAACAAGGATTGGTGTTTAAAAAGTACAATCACTTTCTTTTTCCAAATGTGTGCTCAAATGTGAATTTTGTAGCTTTCAGTTATTTGTATATGATCATATAGATCATATCTTTTATTGTGTCTTTTAAACAAGACAGTTCAACCAAAACATTCCTCTTCGATCGCTTTTCTTAATATCTTATCTGCTAAAAGCTAGACAAGCTTAAAAGAAAACAAAGAAGATATCCCCACTAGAGAAAAAGTGTTGAGATGAATTCTTTATGTTTATGTTACCATGCTTAAAGGAGACTTAACCTTTGAGTCTGTGTTGTATTGTAAAGTATTGAGTATACTTTAACAATTAAACAAAAGAGTTAATCTTATTAAAGTGTGCAGAAAATATGTAATCTTCAATATTTATCAAGTCAGCTTTGTAAGTATTATTAATTACTGGTCTGTGAAATAAAATCTGTATAACACATGCAGAGAGCCTTCCTGACAAAACGGACATGCTGTGTTTACTCAGCATGCAAAATATGCACAAGAAGACAAACTTGTGCACACACAAGCACTCTGATTTTCATACACACAAGCCAGTTTCGGTGTGAGTTATGTGTAATAAATACAGATTCAGCCAGACAGCGAGTGTCTGCATGTGTGTGTGAGCAGTAATATCCTCCTACAGTGACTGACAGATGGCGTTCAGTGTTTGGCCGTAAATGTGCTCTCTGAGTGTTTGTCTGTGTGCCAGTCGCCTGTAGTTTGGAGACTCCCCGTGAGAGTCTAACTGTCCTGACACTGCTCAAAACCAACTGTCCTTGATTGTCAACCATGGATGAACCACAGCGTATGTGTATGTATGTGTGGGATGGTGTGTGTGCTGGCCTTCTGGAAAAAAGAGGAGCAGGCCAGGGGAGCAGATGTAAATGGGAGAGATATATCTGGCTAAATCTCTGGCCACCACATGCTTCAAATCTGCCCAGAGGAACCCGTCTCTCACTAAGATGACACCAGGAAAAACAGAGCAGGAGAACTAATACCAGAGACGAGGAGGAGCAAAGATTGTGTATGTGTATATGTGAGTTTGCCAGATCCAGGCCTGGCACAGTGCTGGGTGACAGTCCCCTCTCAGTGGGGAGAGTCAGGCAACAAAGTGAAACATGGTCGTGAGGAGAGCGAGCCACGACTGAAGCCAAGAACAGACATCACAAATAGAGAGATCAGACCACCTCTTTGTACGGTCCGGTCCAAAATGAAATAAAAACGTGTTTGATTACGCTCCTGCACCGACGACAAAATGAAAACAGGGGCAACAAAAGTTTGTGAAATGAAGGGAATTTGAACGTGGACCAAGTTGTTTGGCTTTGAAAGCGACATGAAGCTGTTCTTTTGTGGATATATTAATGTTTTCAGTTATTGATGATCATCAACTTCTGCTGTAAAATGAGCATCATTGATAAACTTTAAAACAAAGTTAGAGTGAGAATGAACTTGGCAATAATATTTATGGGAATAATATTACATGTAACAGGATTCTTATGTACAGAAATTAATGTGAAGGTGTAGCGTTTATTTTCCTATATTATTAAAGGACATCTCAGAGTGCATTATCAGATTCACACCACAGCCACCAACTAAAGGCAAACAGGAAAGTTGTTTTCTATTTAGAAGCTTTAAAAAATGGCTTAACTAGTAACCTTGCAGAGCCGGTGCATCTGGTAGATCCATCTTGTGAAGCTTCAAGTCTGAGAACAGACAGACTGATCAGCATTATGTGAAGACATTGAGTTGATGGCTACAGGTGTGGCTTAGTTGTACTGCGAGTCAGTGAAAAATAGCAACCGGTGTGGAGAGTAGCTCAGATGTAGTTATATAGGCGATTTGTTGATCAGATTTGGACCACAGAGCAAAGAACTGCACTGAAAGCTTTCCTTGGTGGAAAAAATTTTTTGTTCTTCTCCCATTGGCCTCGACTTGAGTTTGTTTCAACAACTGGCTCCACTGATAGTTCACAACGATTGTGGCTAATATGTTGCGTTCAATCTCTGAAGCAGCACGAGCCCGTGTCATATGTGTCATCGTTGCGCTTGACCGGAACAAAAAGAACAATCACCCAGGCATCTACTAAGATTTTTTGAAAGGTTCTGCCCTTCCCAAACACAGAATGGATGGATGTCTTCTTGCTAGAGCGCCCCCTGGAGGCCGGGTGCTTTTTGACGTTTCTGGTTTTGAAGCTCGTTTTGGATTAGGATCGTTTTGAGTGTGGAATCGTTTCTGTATTAGAAGCGCGTTTGTCGTTCATAAATTTGTTTTTGATTCTTGTCAGTTGCATTGCTTTTCCCCTTTTGAAGTTGGGACTTTTGATTGCATCTCCAAAGTTGAAGCGTTTCTCTTATTAAGCCATTTTGTTTCATTTAGAGTGCGTCTGACTTTTGCAGACCGTCACATCACATCACCAAAAACACTATCCCCTCTGTGAAGCCTGATGGTGGCATGCTGTGGGGATGCTTCTCGGGCAGCTGGCCCTGGAAGGCTTGTAAAGGTAGAGGGTAAAATGAATGTAGCAAAATGTATGAAAATCCTGGAGGACAATCTTATTCAGTCTGCAAGATTCTTACAGCTTGGGAGAAGATTTGTTTCCAGCAAGACAGAGGCCTGAGGTATACAGCCACAGCTACACAGAGATGGGTTAAGACGACTAAATGAATGTTATGGAGTTGCTGAGTCAAAGCCCAGACCTGAATCCAATAGAGAATTTATAGCTGGGCTTGGAAAGGGGTAGTCACCCCCAGTCCCTGTGTAATCTAACAAAGCTTGAGCAGTTTTGCAAAGAACACTGGAGTGAATTTGTCATTTCCCGATGAGCAAACCTGGTGGGGATCTATCCACACAGACTCAGTGCTGTGATTGAAGCTAAAGGTAAATCTACTACATACTGACTTGACGGGGGTGAATATTTTTGCAAACGCTTATTTTACATTACATATTTTTGTTTAACATTATTTGGTAGAAATCTGTTTCCACTTAGACATTTTTTGACAAGAATCTAAATTATATTGACCAAGAGGGTGAATACTTTTATAGGCACCGTAAATGTATACAAGATGATGCAGCTTTTAGCCTATATTTGTAGTTTATAACACCTATTATATATATAAATAGTAATAATATTAATTTGAAAAATAATAATAAGTATAATTTGTGCTAAAATAGGTGAATAATTTCAAAGCTTAAGACAGCTAATTAAATATATTTGTCTGAAAACAGTTATTGGGGAAAAAAAGGAACTTTGGGCAATTTTCAATCATTTTCCTTCTCATAAACTTACAAAAATCCTCTTTTGTATTTCTTATAATTATGAAGCCAAAGCAAGAACTTTTAGCTGAAAATATTGCATTTCCTTTTAAACTTTAAAAAACACACATTTCAAATGGTATTTTGTAAATATATTCACAGTTAACATGACTGAACTTAAAAGGTTTAATGGTTGTTGATTTTATCCTTTCTTTTGTAGCTAAACTCAAAGAAGAAAGATTCAAACAGGCCTTTGAGAATAGCCCCCAAATCTCTATTGGCAGCAGTGTAAAAATAGACATATCACCCATCCAACACAACGTACGTGGCTTGGCATCAGCCCCATTGACACCCTCCAGCCAGTCCAACCTTCTTGTCCATCTTGCCTCAGTTGGCAGAAGAAGTAACACAGAGATTACACCTCTCTGCTCTCACTCCCCGTCCAGATGTTACTTCACTTCCACCTGCCAGCTGACCTGATAAAAGTCGATCTGAAAGGCTCTTCAACAAAGAAACTCAATCACCTCTGAGGTTTCTCTGAGGATTTCCAGCCTTTCATTACATCTCCTCAGGTCTGTTTCTAAGCATGTGATCTGGCTGTTAACCCAGGCGTTAGCCCGCTACCCGACCCTCTCTGTGAGCCACCGTTGATGCTTAAAGCAGACATTAGCTGCCTCCCTCTGGCCTGGATTCAGCTGGCACGCCTGGACCTCATTGATGGCGCTGCCAGGCGGACTCCACCACAGTTGGTGGTTTTGATCAATATCAACGTTAACAACACCCAGACAGCTTGTTGGAGAGCAAACAAACATGTAAATAATGCATCAACATGTTCTGACGTCCTGGAAGACGAAGTTATTGGTGACGAGGTCAAAGAGAGACATGTTCATTTCACCTTAGAGATTAGAGTTTAACATGATCAGATTAGAAAAATCTTATTTTTCTTAGTGCTTCTTCATGTTATTTTCTCTCTAAGGGGAGTCACCTTTTAGTTGCTAATAAAAATAGTGAGAAGTTTGATACTTATTCAAGTGCATAAAATACAAATAAACAGAAAATCTGCCAAAAATCAAGCAAGTTGGACAATGTTAAAGATTAACTTCCAACTTTTAGGCCCTGGTCTACAATATTTATATGAGGTCTAATATGGAAAAAAAATGTTAATTTTCTTTTAAAAGACTACAATAAAGTGCCTAGTCTATGCTATTCTACTGTATTCTAGTCTAGTCTAGTCCATCCTTCAACAGATGGGTTTCCATCCTCATGTATTATATTATGCATGTGGCCAAAATTTGAATAAAGTTTAAACAAGCAATTTAAACAAGTCTGTATCCCAAAAGTTAGGGAGAAGTCAGAACTGCCTTCTTCATGTCACAGTCCAACTGCATACTGGGTTTGACAGATAGATTATCATCCATTTAAGACTGTAGAGAGTAGTGAGGGGATAAAAAGACTGATTATATTTAGTGGAAAAGGAGAGTTTTAAAACGTTTTCTTAACATATGTGCTCTTGGATGAGTTGTAATAACAGCCTCAGATGCTTCTTTAGGCATGTTAATTCAGAGACTTTTAAATTTCTTTACTACGTTTCCACTGCAGTTAAGTCCCCCTTTCCTTTTGTCGATACACAGGGGTGGAAATGAACTAACTACAGTTACTCAGATTACTGTAATTGAGTATTGTGTTTGGGTACTTGTGCACAGCATGCTTTTTCATAATGGTGATTAAAGCAATCTCACGCTCTTTTTAAATACCCAGGTTACGGCGTTACTGCCCAATCCTACCCCAGATCTTACAAGAGGGCTTCCAGAAAAAAAAAACATCAGGGTAAAGTTGGGGGAAAAAAAAATTTGTCCATTTGTTTTCACACATGCAGCTCACCAAAAAACTTGAAGGGCTTACACCTTTCACTTGGTTGGTTGGTGGACATGCTGTCATCCAACCAAGATCCTGCTCGTTGGTTGGTCGGGTGTGAGAATTGAATGGTGGGAGCACAAAGCTGACTGACTGAGAGTCACACAGCAGGAGACAGAGAGGAGCAATGCATTGCTGGGTAATACAGGGAGGGAGGCACACAAACTGACGCAGAACATGTTATATTCTGATTGTCGCAGTTGTTATGCTTTAAATGATTTGGAAACAACATATCTAAACCCAACATGAAGAGGCATGATGTTTGTTTTGGAGTGGCGCTCCTTAGTGACTCTACTTTGCCCTTCATCAAAGCATCAACTCCTGTGGGCTGTTTAATTTACCAGTCAGAAAATGCATGGTATTAAGTCCCTTTATCATCTCATTAAAATGTCTATAGTAGGTTTACTGTCTGTTACAGACTGCTCAGGAACAAGAGTCTGACCATGCTGCTCTGAGGACGTCCACACCAGCTCCGCTCAGCAATATTCAGCTGTGAACGCAGCAGCCCTGAGGAGAGGGAAGCACGGCTCTAATTATAAACAGGCATTATCACGGGTGTGAAACCAGAAGTGACAGCAGCATTGAGCAGACACACACACACACAAACGTCTGTACCGGCCAGAGTCATCATATGGACAAATCAAAACTGCTCTGGCTCAGTAATGTCTGGCAGATGTTAACGCTTTGTACTTAATGACTCCCTCAAGACCTCACCCAATCAGACAGGACACAGTGACGGGCCGGGGGTGTGTGTGTGTGTCTGCTGTGTGTGGATAGTGGTGTGGTGTAAACGATGATTTGCAAATTCATACGTGTCATTAAACCTGGTTGAACATCTGTAATATTTGAATCTTATGTGTTTGACTTTAATCGGAGGTTTCAGATAAACCATTTAAAATGTCTAATGAGGGTGTGCATAAGTGAGAGAGGGAGAGACATTAAAAGAAAGAGAGAGAGGAACCCTTCTGTTAGCAGAGAGTAATTTCATGCTTGACTACTGCATATTTCAAAGAATAACTAGATTTTTATTGCGCATCATGACAAGTTGTGTAAAATAAAATGATCAAAACAAACAAGGCAGGACAGAAACACATTAACAAATCCACTCTGTGAGGATTAAAGCAGTGAAAAGCTTTGTTTGTTTGTTCTATGAAAAATATGTCTTTTTCTGTTGTTTTTGGGGGAGTTGGCAGTTCACATCTTCCAAAACTAATCTGAATGCTTATCATTTATTTAATTATCTCTGTTTACTTCACTCGTTGTGTAGTGGATATGGTAATGTTGTGAATAGCTTTCAGCCTGAGTATTAGTAGTGAAAGCACTGAAAAGAGGGCTGTACATATGCATCAGTACAACATATTCTTATCAAAACTTAAAGCAACTTAATGAAGTGTTTAAATTTGTTACTCAGTTGAGCATCATAAAGTCGAGATAAAATTCTCCCACAAGAGAAAACTCTTCTTACAGCAGTGAAGGTAGAGCATGAAGAGGAATAAAGTGGCACATAAAAACACAAATATCCCCTTACAGAATGTGAAGATTTACCAAAAACATAACTAATAAAGAGATATGCTACAACATAAACATAGGCACAGTGCTGCTCTGTAGAAATAGTCTACATCAGCCTAAAGCAGCACTCTTCCTCTCTCCTACATAATGTCATAAAAGCACCAGCTCTGATTTGCTATATTGAAAATGTCAGCCACAGCAGATGCTGTGCTAATAGCCACTGGATGCTGCACTGGAATCCAGCAGCTGCTAACCATGATACAAACTATCACCAGGGAGGATGGCCAATATATACACAACTCTGTTGTGGATTAGAAGTACTACACAAATCTTCATTGCATTTTTCAATACTGAAGTTTCACTTTATGGTTGTTGATCCCCTCAAATGACTTTGATGAGATAGTTCGGATTGAATGTTGGCGTCTGCAGACTTTGAAAGAGACAGCAAATTAGTGAACAAGACACCCTTTACTGTGGAAATTTTAATAGACCAGAGAACATATTAAAAAACACAAATATCCTTCCTGTATCTAAACTTCTTGCCTACATTATAATCAGAACATTTGAAAATGTGGTATCCTCTTCTAGTAGTTAATGTAGCCACAAGCAAAGACAACGACTGGCTTTAGATACGTTATATGGACAAAAGTATTAAGCAGCCTGACCATTTCACCAACAGGGACTGTAATGACATTTTATTCATATGCATGGACTTTTATATGGGGTTGGTTCCTGTTTTGCGGCTATAACTGCTTCCACTCTTCTCAGGAGGATTTCCACAAGATGTTGTTCTGTTTCTATAAGAATTTGTGCCTATTCATTCTGTAGAGCATTTATGAGATTAGGAACTAATTTTGGACAAGAAAGCCCGGCTCACAATCTCCACTCCAGTTCATCACAAAGGTGCTTGATGGGGTTGAATTCAGGGCTTTAATGCGGGTCAGTCAAGTTCTTCCACACTGAACTCCTCAAACCACGTATTGATAGTCCTTGCTTTGTGCACTGGGGAGCAGACATGTTAGAACAGAAAAGAGCCCTCCCCAAACTGCTGCCACAAAGTTGGAAGTGCAGCATTGTCCAAAATGTTTTGGTTTGCCGTTAGATTGTCCTTCACTGGAGATAACAGGCCTAGCCCAAACCCTGGAAAGCCCCATACTATTATCCCTCCTCCATCAAACTTTACAGTTGGCACAATGCAGTCAGATGGGTAAAGTTCCACCTGCATCTGCCAAACCCAGGCTCGCCCATCTGACTGCCAAACAGAACACATTTTTTCTGCACCACAGTCCACTGTCGGTGTGCTTTACATCACTTGATCCAGTGCTTGATATTGGACTCGTCGGACAGCTGCTCAGCCACGGAAACCCATTTCATGAAGCTCCCACCACACAGATTTTAATGCCAGTGGAAGTTCAGAACTCTTCAGCTATGGACTCAACATGCACCCTTCCACTTTCTAATAATAACACTTACTGCTGACTGTGGACTACCCAGCAGGGCTGAAATTTCATGAACCATCTCATTGCATGGGTGGCATTATTTACAGTACCACACTTGAGGTCACTGAGCTCTTCAGAATGACTGATTTTTTTTATCACAAATGTTTACAAATGGAGACTGCATGGTTAGGTACATGGTTTTATATACATGTGCCTTTTCACAAATAGTCTGGTTTTTTAACACCTGTCAACACTAAAGTGTTTTGAAGTTGTGCAGTCCCCCTTTTCACTCATGTACTTGCACTAACAAGACCTGTAAACTAACTCTGATGAGTAATGTCTGGGTTTTTTTTTAACTTCGGCCTCTGAATTTTAGTTGATTATTCATAAAAAGACAAAAGGTTAAAGGCGTTCCTTTAATGAAAATGAAAACACAAGAAGATAATGGATACATTAGTTTCACATAAAGTTTCACGTTTAAATTATTCCAAGTTTGCACAAGATCCTGCATTACAATCTTCAGAAATTTCTAAAAACATCCTGTATTTAGGATGCATTGCCTGAAAACAAACTCAGACTGTTGGAACAGAAGCATTGAAAAAGGAAAGTTGCTCAGAGGAAAAGTTGCACTGTCGCTTTCTGATGCCCCAGTTTGAGCTGTCACTCACCCCCACCTTTCCCCGTCTGTCCATCAAACAGGAAGAGCGCCTTTCCCCCCTCCATCTGTTATCATCTCTGCTTCTCCACAAGTGCTGGGGGGTCGGTGGGGGCCGTCCACGGGCTGGTCATCCCGTTAGAGGCCTATTAACCATCCCTAGGCTCTCTGCTGGGGCCTACTGGAGAGAAATCCATATCAATACCTGTCTGTTATGCCTCCTACCGCTCGACACAACCAGGCTGCCTGCCTGGCACAGACAGCCCTGCATGGGCCTCCTGTCGACACACAGAGGACAGGCTTTCAATGAGAGTGTGGCACTTGAGTGCGGACCTCCTGTCAGTCCCCCTGTTGCAGTGATGGACCCGAGTAGACAAAGCAGAGTTTGAAAAGGCACACTTCCTAGTCCTGTTGGTGTCTTTAATACCATCAGTTGTCTCTTTGGATCACATCTGGCCTGCAGAGTTTACAGCATGCCACTTCCTCCAACAAGCTGGGCGAAAGAAGGCTTCAGATAAAGACAGTGAGATGCACAGATGTAAAAAGATCAAACAGTGGTCTGGATTAGTTTCTAAAAAAGCAGTGGGTCACCGTATGCTTCCTGGGAAAAGGCAGAAAGACAACAAACTGTTGTTCACGCCTTAGATTTGTCTGAATTGATGTACAGAATTCAGAATTTGAAGATCCTCCCTCAAGTCTGCATCAGTCTCTGTCCCATTTGAGTTGATCCTAGCAACCCCTTTGAATAAGTGGTACCCCCTTCTCTCCTTTTGCTTTGTGAGCTGTTTCTTCCACCTAAAACTCATACTGTCCTATAAAAAGTAACAATAATTGAAACTCTTTGCCTAGTTAAGTTTAAATACAGACTGGTTTGGCAAAATAATATCACATCATCTTACACCTACACTGCCTCAGCTGTTTCCGGCATCAAAAACTATTTTATAAAACCATTATTTTCACCAAATGTCTGCAAAAACATCATCTATCATCTTTAATTGTGTTATCAAATTTAAGTGCACCATTGCAGTATTGTAGAGAGAGCTTGTAAAACCATTTCTAGTGGAGTTTTTTTGATCAAGCATATGCAGTGATTAAATTGACTAATTTCTTTTTTTTTCTATTTCTATTTTTTATTTTATTTTATTTGTTATTTTTTAGAAATATATACATTCTGAATTTCATGGCAATATTGCAAAAAAGTAGGGACAGGTATAACGGTGTGACATCACCTTTCTTACCATTAGTCTGTAATGGTTTTAAAGCAGTATCATTTAAGGGTTCAAAGGTCACCTACATTCAGTTTTTGGTTTCAGCCTTGCTCCTTACATGCAGGGATGCCTCCAGATTCTCTGTATCTTTTTTGATGTTATGGACTTAATTCTCTCGATTTCTTGCAACTGCACATTTGCAACATACTCTCGATCCATGCAGTCTTTCATAAAGTAGAAAAGAGAATGCCATTGTTGTTTGTGAATGACTGAAACTTTTTACACCTGACCATGGTACCAGCAACTGTTACCAATAAACCTACCTGTGGAATGTTTCAGGCGTTTTTTTGAGTATTCAAAAACTTTCCCAGTCTTATCTTGGGTGTGTCCCAACTTTTTTGGAAAATGTTGCAGGCATCAGGTTTTGAATGTGCAGGTATTTTTAAAAAAGTGTATGAGTTTGAATGTGAGTGAAATTTCTTGTTCTTGTGAAGAACTAGGTTGAATATAGGTTGAAAATGCTTTAGCAATCACTGTATTCAGTTTTTATTCACATTTGACAATGTCCTGACTTTTTTTAGAAGTGTGGTGTATGATCTTCTTCAGCATGATACATAGTGTAATATTTTTGTTTTATCAGAATCAGAATTGGGATTTATTTCCAAGTGCATTTCTACACATGGTACAAAGAATTTGACTCGGTGTTTGGTGCAAAAAAATACAGAGGAAGAGTAAAAGCATTAAGAGGCTAATAATAAATAGAAAAACATAGAATAATAACATATTAAGGGGTTGGACTTAAATATACTGGTATAGAAAAAATATATAGTAGCAAAATAAAAAAATAAATACAATTCAAACATCAAAAAGATCATGTATTGAGCAAAAACAAGAAACTGTACGTACAGATGTGAAGGTTTACTGGCGGATAGGTTATAGTGCAGTTTTTATTTAAATGAGTATGACACACACTGTATGTAGTTGTAAACAGTGGGAATAAAGTCCAGTGAGTGTTAATGTAACACTTAAGTCTGTATAAACATGCACTATGCTGTCTGCTGGTTCTGAGGTTCAGTGAGAGTCTGTGGGAGGAGGGAGAGGGTCGGTTTTGGTCCTGATGGACCTCAGGCTCCTGCCAGAGTGGAGGGCCTGAAAAAGTCCATGTCCAGGGTGAGAGGGGTCGGCCACAATTTAACCTGCACGCCTCAGAGTCCTGGAGGTGTGGGCGTCTTGTGACTTCAACCATGACTTGACCTAAATTAAGGTTCAGATTTCATATAAAAAATTAATGTAGCACTTGATGTGATCTTCTGGACAAATCAGGCTCAGATATATATCTTTCCATGCAAGTCTTGTCACATTTCTGAACAAATTTAATTTACTCAAAGTAAGCTATATTTTTCATCAAGTAGCGTTAGTTTTCTAGTTTGATATATGGTTTTCATAGCTTTTAGTGTCAAAGTGGGAGGTTATTTCATTTTTCCTTGGAAAAATAGTGAATCCTGTTTAATTTTGTGCCATATAGGAGTAGAAATCGATGAAAAATATCTGTTTTCAACCTCATGCTTGTGCCTTATTTTTTACTGTATACATCAGTAGGCTTTTATGACATAAAAATCCTTACCAATCCCACAACATTTAAGTCAAGCATCACCAATCAGAGCCAATCTTCTATCTCATCTGTCATTTCAGTAGGAAGTCAAAAACAAACATGTCGTGTGCGTCCATCTGTCTTGATGTTAGCAGAGAATAGAGGTCTGTTTCCTCATTAGCAGCTTATTAACAGCCTCGGCCCAGCAGTGAGCACTCTCCCTGGAGGACGGGGGCCCAGAGGGAGGGCATTCAAACGGCACTGAGGGCTTTGTTTCTGGGTTTGGCCTCCCAGACCAGCCCCCTGTCCAAGCCTGCCCAGGGGACGCTGTGTTATGCATGGAGAGGATAAGGAGGGCCAGAGGAGAGGGACGGAGAGAGGAGGAGAAGGAAGGATAGAGAGGGGAGGAGAAGGAGAAAAAAAGTTGACTGAGAGGTCATCCATCAAACCTGCTGTCAATTCGACTGACTCCTGCTGAGACACAGAGGAGAGCCAAGAGGGAGATTAAAAACGGCCTTTTAAAGTAAATGAATATAGATACAGTTCTTAATATCAGAGCAGCTTCAATGATCACACAAGAGGTTTATAAGCAGTTCATTTTGGCTGCCACTTTTTAAGCTAACTTTCACCTCTAACATGTGCTCTCTGAAATATTTGTACTCTATGTATTAAGAAAAAATCACTACCAGTTACAGTTAGTTTTTATGGCTTGGTTGAGCTAAATGCTAAGAGCTATATCAAACCAACAACTAATCTATGTTTCAGAAATACATGTGCATGATGGTACTTTTCTCTTCTATAATGGCATTTTACAGCCTTTATTGTTGTTAAATGCATGTCAGTACTCATAATTCATCAGTTGAAATAAAACAGACAGCAGAAAAATTAAAGCAGTAATAAATTGTGTTTTGTGGGACTTTGTGCCCATTCATTCTGTAGAGCATTCATGAGGTCAGGCACTGATGTTGAACGAGAAGGGTCTTCCTCAAACGGTTGCCACACAGTTGGAAGCAGAGCATTGTCCAAAATGTCTCGGTATGCTGAAGCATTATCAGGTCTTCAGCAGATTGCTTCACCTGATAATTAACAGGTGTGGCCAAATACTTTGGTGTAGGTGAAAGTGGAAATCTTATTTTGTGGCAGCAGAGAACAAATAGATCTCTTTAGCTTGCTTCATACTGCTGCTTGAGGCTCACAGAGGCTACATTAGCCACAGCTAGCAAAACAAATTCTTGGCTGTTTGGTTGTTTTATAGCAAAGAAGACAAAGTAGGGGGCATTAAAATGTTACAGGTTTACTAAACTTGGTCATTTAGTACTCAATTATTTTCTTATATAAACTATTTTGACCTTCAGAGTTACTGTCTTGTAACCCTTGTACCATAGACTGTAAATACATAAGAGGTTTTCAAGGTGCTTTGTGACAATCCTGTACTAAAGCTTTTCTGTCATCACAAATAATTTTTTCTGCTACTGTGTTTTATTTGATGTCTCCATTGGTCGATTGTCAGTCCATTTGGCATTGTGGGAGTGTAACCCACAATTTCCACATACAATGGCTGCGCTGAAGCACCACGGGTTTTCCGACCGAAGGTGAGCGACCTCGCCCACTGGAAGTGTGTCTAGAGCACTGAACCCCGGCGCGCAGCCCTGATCAGCGAGCAGAGATCATGGGAGAACTGTGAGTTCACACAGAAATAGTATGTCAACAGTGGACAATTTTACCTTTTGGGGTTATTTTATCATCCATTCCGGTATAAGTCTATGATATGATTGCTACCATCATTGGGTGAGTACACTGGGAAGTTAAAAGGTTAATGTTGTGTAAAGGATCTGTGGTTTTATGTTAAATTCTTTGGTTAAATGTCCTCAAAAGTTAACTTTTCCTTGTCTATGGTGCTGTTGTAGCTCTATAACCCACTGAGCTGGTGACCTTTTGCTCTCGCTGCAGGATGAGACGTAATGTTGATATAGTGATGATTCAGGAGCCTGTGCATTGTGTTGAAAGAACCGGCTCTTCTACACCTGTGAGTTCCTGTTTAGAGCTTTCTGATCAATTCTGGGAATTGACGCAGAGCAGAGTCGACTCCAGCGATGCATGGGTGTGGAACTGCTCTGATAGACTAGAGAGGGAGCAGTCTACTCCAAGGTACGATTCGCCGGCGGATTACAGCGCGGTCGCTTTATGTGGAAATTTGAGGTAAGAGTGCGTGACACAACAGGAGCTTCACATGCACATACACAGCTCTGCACTCCACTGCTGGCTCTGCAGATCCGGTTTTCACCTCTCTAACACCTCTACTACTACCTCCAAAGCCAGCACAGAGGGGAGATGACTTTGTCCTCCATTACCTGTTACATCACAATACAGTAAAGGTTGACCAGTATTTGGTTTTCAGGGCTGATATCAATACTGATTTAAATGGTGCATGTGCCCAATAACAGGTATTTGGAGTCACTAAGTATTTGTTAAGAAAAGCAAAATGTACTTAATGTAGCAAAAGTAAAACTGCATGTTAAGAATTAAGGAAAATATACAACTTAGCTCAGTCAACATGAGAAACAGCAGAGCAACACAGTAGAAACAGGATAAAGAAAGTGATGCAAACAGTCCACTTGTCAGTGCCATCCAGGCCTCAGTGTTGATTGCTTGGTAGTTGTGCGATAACAAGCCAGTCAGAAGTGTTGTCTGAGGGGCATTTGACAGGGGAAGGGGTGGGGTTTAGTGGATGGGATTGGTTCACACCATGAAAACAGCACAGTTTAGTTCAATTGGACAAAGTGATGTGAGGAAACATTCACAATATTCCCATCAGTCATATCAGCCACTCTTGGCTGTAGTCATCAAAACAGATACACTAGAAATATATATTAGCACTTGATCAGTTTTACCCTCTAGGGAAATTGACTATAGAGTACAACTTTTTCAACAGGTCATAATCTTTTAATTTTTGTTGTAAATGCTGGTATTTTATTATGGGCTTTAATTGGAATTCTTGTTTATTAGAGCCAGCATTGAGGGTAAACTCAAGTTGTTGTTTTTTTAATCAGCTGTGTGGAAAAAACAGCACCATTTCCAAATATTCTGATGTTCTTTAAAATTTTCTCCATTTACTTTAAGGGGTAGATTTTCTCTTTTTCATTTAGGATTGAATAAATTTGTTCTTCCGTCATATCCCCATTGAACCACAGTGATAGCTGTGACAACACTTTAAAAGCACTGCTATTTGTCCCCAGATTTGTATAACACATCTGCTAGCTTGTGTGTGCCAGCACAGACATGTGTTGACCTCAGACCAGAGCTGGACCCTGCAGCTCTCTGGGTATTTGTTGGTTGTACTGGTGATCAGGAAAAACAGGGTTCAGGTCTCTGCTGATCACAGCCATGCAGCTCCCATCTGTCAGTGTGCTATATGTACTCTACTGTATATGTAAGAACAAAGATGACTACACGGAGTACAAGCAAAATCAAACAGAAGAGCATATGTTCAGACACATAAACATATTCTTACACAAGTTTAGAGAACACACATATGGCTGGCTTCCCAGGTTGCAAACATTTTAATAAGAAAATCAGCATATTCCGCTAGTTAACTGTCTAATTATACAGTTGTGCTTGTATTTACAGTGTTGTAGAAGTGAAAGGCAGATGACACAAGCTGGCAGTTCCTCACAATGCTTTACTGAGCTCTCTGAGGCAGCTGGTAAGCAGAGGGCTCGATGAGGAGGAGGAGGAAGCTGGGAACAGGTGTTGAAATGAATGTGTTGTTAGACACAAGTCCTCCAGAGGCTCAGTGTTTTCAATGATCACCTGAAGTTTTAGATACCTGCATGAAAAGATGCTACCAATTAGTGTAAAAATTATAAACAATCAAGTCTGCCAAAATTAATATACACTGTATTTAACAGTTTGCAAGAATGGCGCATATTCTCTTTTTAAGTTTTAATCTTTTTCAGACTTTTGTTTCGCTCTCCTCAAATACCACAGCTACTCTTGCCGATCTCCTCCACCCCCACTCTCATGCAGGCCACCCTTCCCTTCCCAGCCTGCTTTGCAGGCCTGGAGGCGCCAGCCGCACCCTGTCCCGTGCAGTCTCCTGCCGTCCCGCTGAAGACCGTGAAATCAGCATGATTAATAATTATAATTATTGGCAAACGTGCCAGCTGCTCTGTGGCAATGGGCACCTCTGATTTATGGTTCTGTAAATGCAAACAGTCATTGTCCATATTCAGAGAAGAAAGGAGGAGAGGCAGGAGGGGAGACGCGGGCAGACGGGGAGTTTTTGGACGCCTGCCCTCCAAATATGATTTTATCTTCGGAAGTCAGCGGCCCTGTCCTGCAGGCATTGTCCTTCTTCCCTCCCTCCTCGCTCTCCAACCATTCGTCTCTTGTTCTACCCATGCTCCTCACCTAGTCCGTGCTCCATGGAGCATTGCTTTTTGATCTCAGTGGGCTTCAAAGGAGTCTGGGGCCACGGGACTTCGGGCTTTGTGTGCGCCGACTGTTGGCTTTATGGACAGCCGATCGTTAGCATTGTATTACTGTGGTCTAAGCTTTTAGTGTTGAGGTGTATGTCCACATAGCTGCAAGGACAATTAATGATGTAAAGGAAAAGTATGAACTAGCTGTCTGTTTGAGATAAATCTACAGAGGCCCTACACCCTAATGTAGTCATGCAACTTATATTAACCCCTTTGCTGTAGAAACTACAAGTACTTTGATGTTTTCTTAAGCTCTTGACTCAAACAAATACAGAATTAAGTTTAACTAACCCTATCAGTGGTAACTGCAGCCTGACATGCTGTGGTCTGGACTATCACAGCGGCTGGCCTTCTTTTTTTTCTCTCATTTAACAAATGAAAACAAGCTTCATTGTCCTGAGCTTGTGAGGTAGTTTGTCAAAATGGAAAATCTAGCTTTGCTACTCTGACATAAACAGAAAAATAAGTCCAGATCACAAGAAAATAACCAGAAATTACTTATGATCTCAGAAAACCAGCGCTGGTATCAGGAGATAATGAGATAAATATGAGGAGATCTTGAGAAAACAACCAGAAATTACCTGTTGTCACAGAAAATCTGAGTAAATTAAATGCATGTCTGCACAGGGATTCTGTATAAATCATCAATTATTTGGGCATGATTTGATTTCTCTGATGTGATATCAGGCTGTCATCACTGACGCTGACGTCGCTCCTCTTATTTATTTTACCTGCGTGTGTCTGTTCATGAGTGTGTGCTCTGACTGATGGAGCTGCACAGTCTGTTCATCAGGCTCCATGATGTGTCTGTCAATGACAGAACGAGTCTATGGATTACCTCGCTCATTAATCACCATCAATGTGGCAGCCTGCGCGCACACAAGCCTGGGTACCACATGCACACACCGATGCATGCCCAAACACACACAAACATGCATATTAATCTCTCCACACACAGGCAGAGTAGTTGTGACAGCTACTGGCCACCAACCTGTCCGAAGCCTAATCTCATTAGGGTCCTTCTGGCATCTGGGCCTGCTCTGCTGAGGGATGGTGTTTGATAGAGTGAAGAAGACAAGGCGTTCAAGCGTATAATAGATGTCTAAATCATCTGGAATCAGCCAGCAGGTCCTTTTTTGTGTGATGCTCTGGAAGAATGCAGGAAAAAAATGGAAAGTCACAGTATAAAAGGAGATGGAAGGAGACAGAAATAGGAGCAGAAACATGGAACTTTTGTTAAACTATGATGCTTAAATCCTAGTTGGTTAAACAAGGCTGCCACCAGGAGTGTAGCTATACTTAACATGATACGATACATACTACAGTTCTCAATACGATTTTATCACAATTCATTCTACCAATTTCTCTGTTTTTTAAAGATATTAGATAAAGCTCAATTTAAGAAGCAGTTTGAATGTTTTATTTGAATTTCCTGGTCATAACATTGTAAAATATGTTTTTGTCAGCCATAGACTTGGCCTGATCTGTCTGTCCGCCTGTCCATCTTGGCCATTGTGAACACAGTATTTCAAGAAAGCTTAGACAGATTTCCATGGAACTTTACAAAAATGTTTACCCTGACCCAGTGATGAACTGATTCATTTTTGGAGATAAGAGGTCAAGGTCATGGGGCTCATGTATATCCCTTGCTTTTGAATGCAGTATCCCAAAAAGGCTTTTGGGGATTTTTGAAAAACTTACCTCATATGTTCATTCAGATTTCAGGATGAACTGATTAAATTTCGAGGTTAAAGGTAAAGGTCATTAGGCCTCATGGTCAGCCCTTGCTCATAGCCACCAGCTGATACAGTAGTTCTAATTCTTAAAGTACAGTGTGTAATAATTCATCGAGTAGCATTTAGCTGAATAATGGTAAAAAAAAATAAACATAAACCTAGCACAAAAAGTAAGGAAATTTGTGTTTGGTAAATTCTTTGTTGTAACAATGCTCCTTGGAAAGAAATCTTACACCACTGGAAAGCCTGTTTATATTCCGTTTAAATGGTGACACATTCGTAAGGAACATGCATTTGAGGGATGAGCAGCAGAGCTGAGTATGTGGGTTGCGCCCATAAAAAATTTGCACAATCTTCTCTGACAAACAGCTTATTTCTTCTGTTGCTACTGACTCTTGTTTTGAGCTTCTGGTACCCCCAGGTATGAACCGTGTAACATCTTTTGGTGGAAGCAGCATGATGGCGCTGGGGGGCATCTCCTTCACTGTAAAAACAAGGCTTGTTATTATTGGAGGCAACCTCAGTGCAGAGATATCAAGACGAGATGCTTCAAACACCAACGCGTGTCATAATTTTTGTGACTCTTGCGCTGGCGTGTCGGTCTTCCAATCTGCTTTCAGCACACATTGTTAAAATGTTTTGGTGTCTTGAGCTTTGGTGTTTAGTTTGGTTCATCTTCTCTTGATACATTCGCTCAGTTTTTGTCTTATTCGTTATCTAATCACCTGGCTTCAACACACTTTTCAACCTCAGATTCGTTGCTTGCTTCCATGCTGTAAATCTGAACGCTTCTTCAGCTGACGTCAAACAAGAGAAGTTAAAAGTACCATCAACTGACCTTTGCTGGTTGAAAAAAATAAAATTCAACATGTTATTAAAAATATTTTAAATTGTCCATATTTGTTTTGATTTTGAATTGCATTGCAAGGTATCACTGAATCCATCTCTACCGCCACTTTGCAGCAGTAATAAATGACATGTAACCATGTTTGGTGAAGTGACACTCATCACACCTGTCTGCCTCTCTCCAGTCTGCTGCAGGCCTGTCCTGTCCTGTCTGCTCCTGGAGAGCAGTGTTGTACCTGTCAGTGTTGTGCAGATGGGCTCCAGCTCCCAAAGGTACCTGGGCTAAATACCCGTCATTAATCACCACATAAAGCCTCCCCAGCGGGAGATGCCCCAGGTTAGACCACATCAAAAAATAAATTGGCTGAAAAATGGCTCTGGACGAAAGCTCCGTCCCTGGAGAGAGGAGGAGGAGTAGGAGAGGATAGGAGGGAAATCTGAAAGCATCCTTCTCAAGCCCGACTAAGTGATCTGTCAGCGAGCTTAGCGACATCATCATTCACTTGGCCTCCGTGGTGTTCCCGTGGTGCTGACAATCTCGGCTGTTTGCTTTCAGATTTGCAAACATTCATCTTCTTTATTTTGCCAAAGACGGAAGGCTGATCTCTAACACTTTGAGTGTGCAGGCCTTCAGGTCCATCAGGATTTAAATAAACACAGCTGAATGAAAGAATGGCGACATGAAACCATCCGGAGACAACACATGGATACAGACAGATGGAGAAATGTAAAAGGAGGTTTTGTCATTTGAAAATACCAATTGCGTGATTAGTGTAGGAATTGTTTACTTACAACTAGGGCTGTCAGCATGAAGGTGATAATCATAATCAGATTTATGTCTTATATTGACACTTTTAAAAAACATTACATTTACGTTAACAGCGCTCTTTGCTCATTGTGCTTGCTGTACCAGCCTTCTACTGCTGCAGTGATGGACTAAAATGATACTCCTATGCATTTGGATTATTATCTTTCAAAAAACTCCCAGACCACAGTGCTTCAGCAGCAGAGAACTCAGAGAGCACTACAAGTGCCAAAGATCTGTTGATGAAACTTAATCCAACATGTTAACTAGAGTGTTTGTTGAATGGGCGACAGCTGACCACAGGCCAGCAAACATATTGAAAGGTTAAAGTCTAAAGACCATCCTCACGGTTAGCATGTGGAAACCACTAAATTAGTGTCAAGAGGAACAATAGTTTCACACATATGGGACCTTTATGAAACGGAGACAGGTCCTAAACTCAGTAACATTAACTGGTAGGGGTGGAACGATTTGCAAAGGTCTAGTTTGTTTTTTTCCCTCGGTTTTGCGATCACAGTAAGGTACAGGAGAGCAACATGAACTCTTAGATTTATAATTTATAAGCCTACTGTAGCATTTATATGCCTACTAAGCGCAGTTTCTGGTTTTTCCCATCGTGCCATTTAGAGATACCTGTGATAGTTGATGGTATACCCTGACATGTATTATAAAAATGCAAAACAAAAAAGATGCAAAATAAGACACAACATACATGAGTAGCCTATTATCTTATTTGAAATGATAAAATAAATGCAGTACATTAAAAAAATGCAGCAAATAAACACTGTATTTGAATGGAATTTACACTTTGCACAAAGTCATGGGTTTAGACCACACTGGTGTAGCATTGCTGCACTAATTTACATAATAAAACATATTTTAATTTGATTCCCATATAAAGACACTGGTAAGAACTGCTTCAAATTGGACCCCAAAAATTATATTTTGAAATGCAAAGCAAAAGTAATTCAAGCATGTGATTAATTGTGTTTAACAAGTTTGTCGGGCAGCCCTAGATATGAAATAAAAACTGTGAAGTTATAGGTGTCGCTTTCAAAACCCCTCTAAAATAATCCATATTAATCTTCCTGTGACTCAACCTGAGGTCATGACACATTCTCAGGGCAGTTTAGCTGCAGGGCTAACACTGATTTAAGGGCCAATAACAACTGAAAAGCTAAATTGGGACAGTGCCCTCAGTAATACAGGGCCTATCAGCTGTAGAGAGAACTGTCTATTCTTACATTTAATCAATCAATCAAAATCCATCCAAGTAAGATGTCACATCCTAAACATTTCAAATTACCATTAAAGAAAATAATGAGATGACATGTGCAAAGAAGCTAAAATAAAAGACCATCTAGATAAAGAAAGAGATAAAAATACAGATGAGGTCAAGGACATGTTGTCGTCCAGTGGCTCAGACCTGTCCACCTCAGAGGTGTGTGTCTGTGGCTGTCCACTCTGATGATTAATGACCACATGTATTCCCCTGGACAAACACTGAACCTTTGGCTCTATTGACATCGCTCCACCTTTCACTGTGATATCATGCAGCACCTCAGGGCCTCTCTGAGACTTTCAGAGGCGGCTGCATTTTACACCTCTCATCTGCCATCCAACAAATTAAAGATGAGATGATCAGCATGAGCTGAACTCTGTCACTTGTTTTATTTGGTTTCCTGTTTTTTACCTGTACTTTGTTGTACTGACACAGATTTGGCAACTTACAAAATGCAGTTTTCTAACGATTGTAATAATCATACTTATTATCTTATCCTATTCTCAGCAGGAGATATCCCGAGTTACCTGGTGCTATAGGTGTGGAAAATGCAAACCCATGCTCAGGATTTTTCTTGCTCAAAACTTTCAAATGAAGTTTCTCTGCTCTCTCTATCAGCCTGCTGACTCTCCATATGTATAAGTTGTTCTTCGGTGTACTCTGGTTCATACAAACATCCTCTCGTATCCACGGTAAACAACATCATCATCACTCAAGTCAAAATTGCTCATTATCTTTGTTTTAGCTTGGTGTGGTGTGTTATTTATCCCTGTAGAAGCCCGCAGACCTTCACAGCTGATCAGAGGATATCAGTACGCAGTGGAAGGAGACAAAATGGCGAGAGCTGTATTGTAAATTAGTGCCTGACACAGAGGGTTTTTTTGGGAGAAATTAATCGCTTTGTACGTTTTCGATACAGCATACAGGAGCACCAACATATTTTCTTGGTCTATTTTTATGTAAAAATCGTTAAACTATGCAGATAAAACAATCTCATCTACAGTCACTATGTGCCAGATCTCTCTGAGCTCGTAATAACCACCAGAGCAACTTTCACCAAAATCACTGGAGGCTAACGCCACTACTATAGCAGGTACCTCATACGACCCAACTTCAAAAATCCCGAAATATCCCTTTCACTTTTTCTTTATGTCCCATGCAGGCTTATTTTCAGTTTACTTCAGTCAAACCCTACATTGCATGCTGTCTGAGCATCATTTACTGTGATGTATTAAAATTTAAACGTTATTACAAACCGTGGGGGAATTTTACCATGGTTATCATTAAAACCATCCTAAAAGACACTGAACTTTCTAAAAACCATGAGCATCTGCTTCAAACAGACAAAAAAAGGAACACTGATGTTTCATCAGTAAGTTTTAGTTAATGAAAGGTGTAGGATGTCAACAATGGTGATCCACAAACTGATCACTACTGCACACTGACACTCCAAATCATGTCGCCGATGCATTATGTTATTACATCAAAGCCTATCATAGGGGTGTTTTCGCATCAAGTTTTTCAGTAGGAGGAAATTGAGTCACCTGGTCCATATTTTTAAATGCATTCACTGTGGCATACTCATGAAAATTTTGCAACAGCTAAATTTTCATATTGTGTGAAAATACTTCAAGTGTCGTGTGGAATCCAGTTATGGATAAGATAAACTTTTGGTCAAAATAATACCTAAATACAATATAACCAAAATAAGCAATTCTAAAAATAATGATAATAATATAATATAAATATTTACATATTAACATGTGTACACCTATGCTTGTGGAAGGACAAGACCAGATATAGAAGCCTACATATTCCCTGAACTACAAAAATACTGAGCTCATATTGATGCTTTCACCTATAAGAGAGTTACTGTTGATTAAGGAGCTAAAACTACAGGAATTTCTAAAAAGAGATGGCAAAAATCAGTGCAGTGCTAAACGAATTATTACAGAGAGGTCTACTCTCTGAAAAAGCTGTAGAGGCTCAACAATTGAAAAGATCAGAGCAGCTCACAGTTAGATCCTACCATAAGTCACAGTTGACTTAGAGTTGAAACATGGCCTTTACCTCGACACTTAAAAGGCCCTGTTGAGGGCCAGGGGCCATTATGTATTTTAAAAAGAGGGGCATGGTGAGCAGCCAGGTTATGCTCCTCTATTCTTCTTCTCCTCCCCTCAGCAGAGCGGTTGGTGTCAGTAGGAGATGTCGGGACAATGGAGGTGATCTCTCTGATCTCTGTGCTTCTATTGTGACTCGTCGTATTATTAATGTTCATCTCTGAGAAAAGCCACGGCCTCTGCCTCGCTGCCTCGGCATCGCTCTGTCATTTTCTCACTGCTGGACTTTCTCTCTTCTCTCTGTCATAATTCTTCTCCATGCAGCTTTGCTATGCCTGTGCTGGAATGCCCTTTGTTGAACACACATGTAAACAGAGAATAAAAAAATGAATCTAGATGAGCAATGTCAACAAAGTCCTAAACCCTAGATCTCTGTTTTAAACAAATCTCAGAGTACATATGTCAGAAAATATTTCCAGAAGTTTACAAATGTTGTGGACACACGTTTGTGTCCAGTGCTTTGCATTTAGACATGGTTTAATTGAAAATATTTTATTTACCTAGTATAGATTAGCAGGAATCCATTGTGTTGGGAAGAAAAGAAATTATTTAGATTTTTTAAAAATGCTTTCTAACATCATGAGCACCTCAGCTTACTATCAAAACTTTGCCCACTTTCAATAACTTTGGCTCATTTGATTGAAGAATCTAGATCCAGTCCAAAGCTGATTAATCTTGATTAAAGTCCTGACTTCAATATACTGGATTTTTCTCTTGTCCATTCTTCACCCTTTCAGTAATTTCAGTTAAAGTATTGCACGCCCCTTCTTTGTGAATAATTAAAACATACTACTTTGGCACGTTGCTTTATAATGTTACTGCTGGCTAAGAATTTCTTTTTTATTATTTTATTTATCCTTTATTTTAGCAGGGGAAAACCACTGAGACCAAGGTCTCTTTTCCAGGAGTGCCCTGCAACAATACAATACAATACCGGATTTAAAAAACATGTACAACATAGTTAGAATAGTTACAAATACATCTTTAAACCCATATACAATTTGTAAACCCATGCCGTGGTTAATAAATCATAATTTAAAGCAGCTGCAATCACAGTCCTTGTATAGTTCAGACAAAAGCTCTTTAAAAACGCTGTATGATACCAAAGAGGGCAATGTAGTTGTCAATTAAAAATTATTCCACATAATGGGTGCAGCAGTCCTGCCCCATTCAGTTCTAAACCTTGGTGTTTTTAAAGTGATCCAACTCTGAGATCAGAGGATCACAGGATACTGTGCTGCTTTCTACGCTGACCTAACGAGGGCCAGCCAACACACCGATACAAGTCACAATGAGGAGTACAAACTAGGGTTGTCCCGATCAGCGTTTTTGGCCTCCGAGCCCCGATCCGATACTCATAATTACCTAGATTACAGTTTCAATTGTTACTACACTGAAAAAGTAAAACAGTGCTGTTGATGTGATTTTTCATTTTATAACAGCCTTAAATTATTGATTTGTTCATTAAATCTAAATCTTCTAACTTTTCTTAATGGTTGAACCTATAGTTTTTTTATTTAAACTGGCAGCTGGACGCCAAATTATTATTGTGTTAAGCCTGCAGTGCACATGTGCATTCATAACAACATCCCGTAGGTCCTGAGAGGATTCAAAAAACACTTGATGCAACAGCAGCCGTCACTTTCTGAGTGACTCTCCCTCTACACTCCAGCACAGGCATCCAGCATTAATCTACATGTTGAAACGCGTCCGTTGTGGCCTGTTATGCCTGAATAAATGTTAATACGGACATTTTGAGTACTGACCTTCCTGCCTCTAGATTAGCTCAATGGGTTACCCTGCTGAATTTTGACTGGGAGATTGATGGTTCAAATCCCAGTCAGGTCCTAAACTTTGAATAGAAGTACCTGAAACATCAGGAGAGCAACATCCAATTCCTGCAAGAATCCTATACTACTGTTTTGTTAGCAATAAACTTCACAGGCATGTTTTGAGGACCTCTGAGACAATGTAAACTTGTCTAAAAGAGCAAAATATGTCCCCTTTAATACATTTCTGCTCTCTCCTATTGAGCCAAAGTAGCAAGAGTTTTCAGGAAAAATGTGTTCAGCTGACTTTCAAGACTTGTTGGAGACATAGTGGCGCAGGGCTAAGTGCCGTTGCCTCACAACAAGAAGGTTGTTGGTTTGCTTCCCGATCTGTGCTGAGTTAGCATGTTCCCCCCGTGCATTCATGGGTTCTCTCTGGGTACTCTGGCCTAAAAAAAAAATGCTCATTAAGTTAAATGGTGACTCTAAATTGGCAGGGATAGGCTCCAGCCCCCAACAACCTTTATAAAATGGGTGGAATATTTATATCAGTTGATTAAAGGAAATTTTTATTTTTAATTTAGGACAATCTAAAATAATTAGGTTTGCTAAACCTTTAAACATAGTTTCTATGAACTTAAAAATTTACATTTACCTAATTTAAGAAAATTTAATTGATTGAATTCAAAATGTTTTGCGTGATTGATTACTTCATTTTTTTTTAAGTTCAAGCAATTTTTTACTTTTTTCAGTGTACTAGATATCTCAGACTTATTCCATTTAACTCAATACAGCCAATATTCCTGTTTAAAACATAAAATCACATTTCTGCTGAGAATGGTGTAATAGCTCTGTTTCGCTTTAATAATCTGTCAAAAAATAAATTTACATATTCACTTAGTGCAGTGTTTAATAGTCAGACAATCAAAATCCACTGAAAGTGCTCAGCTGAGTGACCTGAGCAGTCAAAAAAGTGAAATCAAATAACCTCAGATTCATGGTGGTGTAACAGAGTCAACAGTCACAAAAACACATGAATTCAATAAATGAATTTTAAATATTATAATTCAATTTAGAAGTTAACTTGACTCTATTAGAAACAACAAATGAATGAATTCAAAACATCCCAACTCCAATTTAAAGTGGTTAAACAGTTTGACTTGAATAGGATCAAAAACATATGAATCATACAGATTCAAAACAACAATCCTTATTAAAATGTAGCAGCTTAATCAGAGACATGAACCAAAACATTAACAGTGCAATAAAACCCAAATATCAAATACAAGCACTCTTTTATTCAGTGCAATTTCTAAAGTGCAACTAGAGCTGCTACATCACTTTTTACCCCCTCACTTTTATTTCTTTACCCACTGTTACTTTAAAATTAAAGTGGCGTGCATGTAACACTGCACGCCTTAACTCGAAGGTGGAGGACTCAGTCCAGTGTGCAGTGAGACTCAGCAAGTGACAAGGGGCAAACATCTGAGCTCCAAATGTCTGTAGTGAAGCTAACGGCAGTGAAGTTCCTTTTTAAATTCTCTAGTATGCTGTCACGAATTTGTTGTACAGCCCCGGTAACGCAGTGTAAGTAATGTTATGTCGAGACGGCAGGGCATAGCGTGGGTCTAAAAGCTCAAGAAGACGATAAAAACCCAAATTCTCCACCATGGAGATGGGCTGGTTGTCCAGTGCGATGAATTTGACCACCTTTTCTGATATCTTTTTGCCTTATCGCTCTCTCGAGGGTATTTGTCTTTCCTTTGAAAGTCCAGAGTGTGTTGCTTGGGTGAAGCTGCCTGTTGCTGTAGTGACGTCACTGTATTCTGCTGCATGTTTACTTTGGAGATGACAGATCAAATTTGTAGAGTTAAGCGCAGCTCTGCTGCTACCACCTTGTGAAACAGTAGTGTTACAGATGCTGCAAGTGGCAGTTGGACTGTTTTCACTCTCACGTTTTAAGTATTTCCAGACTGCTGACAATTTAACACACGAAAGCTAATGTTGCTACTGCTGTTTGTTGTTACTGGGGCGTTTACGGCCCGTTGTAAATTGTGCTCCATTTACGGCAGCTGACCTAAATGACTGGCTGGGCTGATCGGATGAAATTGCCGATTGCCAATCAATTAAAAATGCTTAGTATCGGCCCTGATCTGATACATGTGATCGGGATCGGGAAATCCCTGGTACAAACACTATCAGCAGCAATAGAGCACAGTGATATATGGCATCCAATGGCTTCAAAACAGAAGCAGCTGCATGTGCATAGAGGATGTCTCCATAATCTATATCTGGCAGTATTGACGCCTGGACAGTCTTTTTTCTGTTCCTCATAGAAAGGCAGGATTTATTCCAGTACAGAAAACCAAGTTGCAATCTTAGTTTCTTAATTAAATTTGAGATGTGAGACTTAAGATTGAGTGGTTTTATTTACCCATATTCCAGATTTAACTCAAGTCTTAAGTATTTAGTATCCCAGAGTAACACTTGAGGCTGCATGTTTTTAATACTACTTTAAGCAGAGTTGAAGTTTGGCTTCGATAAACATTCGCTCTTCGTGCTGGCAGCCTAGGACTGAGCATAGTTCTTCTCGCTCTTAGATTTAAAGCCTGCTCCTTCCAGCCGTGAATGCAAGGCTGGTGACATGGTGAGTGTGATGTGTGCAGCAGCATCGTGGGGTTCTCACTTTTTTTCTCTTATTTATACAAAGACCTGGGGATGTGTGTAAAATAAGTTGTTCATTGTTTGCATTTATATGTACTTCTCTGTCTCTTTGATTTATTTATTGATGCTAATGTGAAGGCAGCTAAATGTGCCGCTCTCAAAGCTCTGACCTCATGAAAATGGATTTATTTATTATTTCTGACTAGTACTGCATTAAGTGGATGCCATTTTTAACTACAATTAACAGACAAACCCTGTGCTCTGTGTTTGTGTGTCTTGGCTAAAAACACACAAAAACTGGAGGAGATTTTAAACATGTTAGAATAAACACAGAGCTTTCTCTGCACTTGTTCCTCTCCACTGAATGCTGTAAGTTCAGCGTGCACAAGTGCTCTGCCCCTTTATATGCATGCACTTCCACTGCCTCTGTCACACGTGCATGAGCTGGGTAATGTTCTACATTTATTTAATATTTTAGTTATATCCTTCTCACAAATGATAAAACCTTAGTCTGTGAGAGGTTACAAAGATTGAGCATCAATTAGACGTATCACTTTACAGGAAATATATATCAGTATTGATAATTTGCTGATATTAAACATGGTCAAAACTCCCTTACACCCTTTTAATGAGGCAGAGAGAGGCAGCAAGGCAGTCAGGTGAAAGACGAAGCAACAGCATTACAAAAGAGTCTGTTCCATGCTTCTCACTGGCGAATCCATCTTGCAAAGCTCCCATCTGAACAGATTAGGCCTTGTAAGAAAGTGGCAGGACCAATCAGGAGTAAGAGGCAGTACTTCTGGGCGCAGCAGTCATGATGTAAGCAAGCAGAGACAAGAGGCCGGTGCAATTATGGTGGAAGAGATTAGCGTGGATGCTGCTAAAGCGCCAGTTTTATCAGAACTTGACAACATTTCTTGGTCATAAGAAGAACAAAGAACAGCAGTGAGTTCTTTTCTTTGCGGAAAAGATGTTTTTGCCCTTCCCCCGACCGGATTCGTCAAGAGTCTAATCGTCACGTGTTTTGTTGCTCTGATTGGCCCGTAAAGATGTGACAGACAGAATATCCATCCAATCATTTTTTTTTTTTTTCAAAGGCTCTGCCCTTTCCCAAACACCATCTATGGGATTTTTCAGATGGATGTGTGAAACACATCCATCTGTTGTGTCAGGTTAGTCAGAAGGTGCAGCTGCAGGAAACTGATTTTATTTATTAGAAAAATTTCCAAAAAGGGATAAACAGTGTTAATCCTTGTAGGATGTGAACTTAACCCAGAAACTGAATCACATATAGTTCAAATAGATAATAGACATTTTAATTTTAAGCATCAAAAACAATTCCAGCATAAATTAAGGAATAAATGTTAAACAAAGTAAAGGGTGAGACACAGTTTTCTGATGTAAATTAGTTTTATCTGTTAAAAGAGGGGTTAAAAAAAAAAAAGAAAGCTTTTTGGTGTTACCAAAGTCTAACCAAATTGGACTCTGTGCATTTCTGGTCAAAGTACTACAAGAATCCTACATTGTTTTAAAGAGAAAAACATTTTTCATCGATTTAACCTCTTGGTTTTGCTCTCAAAGTGCACTACATCAATGTTATTTACTTAAATATGTACACATTTTTCTCCTAGGGGAGCATGCCCCTAGATCCTAGAAGGTTTGGGATGCACATGATCAGAATGGTACCACCTCTGCCTCAATTTAAGCCAGAAAAAGAGGGGTGGACATAATGGGTTTTTTTTGCTGCTCCAGTCCAAAGTTTTGCTTGTGAACTTGACAGTTGCATGGTTATGTTGTTCACAGGTTATTCTAACAACACAAACCAATAAAAAACAGTTAAATAATAAGTTAATAAAAAAACAAAACATATATTTTCAGTATCATATTTATCCTTGGGAAGCTTCAGAAATCTTAAATTCTCTTTAAATTCCTATCTTCTGTTCTTCATACCCGCACCCCCTGACTTCTTTGTGCTCCAGGAATAATGAAAAAGAGGAACACTTTGAAGGTATGCTGCCCACTTTCTTTTCAAAACTCTCAAACGAGAGAATTCACAGTGGCTGTTGTTCATTTATCAGTGGTGCCGTGGGCTGCCTGTGCCTTGCTGTGCCGTGTTTGGGGTCAGGCCTCCATCACTGTGGACTCAAGTAATTATTAACCCACTGGGATTGTCCTGCAGCCCGCTGGGCATCTGGGACTGCTGGGTGTCAATCGGTAAAGGTCAGGACGAGGCACAACAGTGATGGAGAAGAGAGTGAAAAATGGATCAAGAGAGACTGACTGAAACGTAAACCCGTAAATGAGACCTGTTTCATAACAAAAGGTGTGAATCATTGATTACACACTTCTTTTCTCTGTGCAGATATTCAACGGATTAGTCTGCTTAGTGTCTATTTTTTCCAATTATCAACAAACCTTGTTAAACAGTATTACAAAGTGAATGGAGTCATCTAACAAGTAGAAACTAGTTTGTCTGTCATAATGGGCATTACTCACTAAATACTGATAATGAGATTATTTTATCCAGTAACGGCCAGTGTGAAGGATAACCCTAAACTCAACTACACTCGAATGAATGAGCAGTGTAAGACTTCTTTCATCTAAACATGAAATGCAACGGCCATTAGACCGGTTTGTAAAAAGAAACTAAAAATGGCTGAGTTAAAACCCTCAGCACTGACACACAAGAGTCTTCAAGTGACTGGTAAACTTAGAGTTCTTATTGAAAGTTTCAGAAATGGTTATGCAAACTCTTTCATGAAAACACACACACACATAAGAAAACCCAGAGAGATGCTCTCTGCATGAGTGAGTTTCTTCACAAGCAAGACAATGACCTGAGCATACAGCAAAGGCTACACAGAAATGGTTTAATGACGACAAGGCAAAGTCCTGGAGTGGCCGGGTGAAAGCCCAGACCTCAATGCAACAGAGAATTTGTGGCTAGACTTGAAAAGGGCTGTTCACGCCCTATCCCTGTGCAACCTGACAGAGCTTGAGCAGTTTTGCAAAGAAGAATAAAGTAAAATTGTAGTGTCCGGTTGTGCAAGCCTGATTGAGACCTATCCACACAGACTGAGTGCTGTGATTGCAGCCAAAGGTGCATCTACTAAATACTGACTTGACAGGAATGCATATTTAGTCATATAATTTAGATTACATATTTGTATTTCATTTACATTACTTTAAAGCAGTGATCATCAACTGGCAACCCGGGGGCCATAACAGGCCCCCCAAAGCTTCCTGTCCAGCCCCCAAAAGATCATTAACTTCAGGAAAGAAGATGCTGTGGTTTTAAGAGTATCTTTTGGCTTTAAATGTCTACATGTCTGCAGCTGTTAAATTCATCCCACAAACAATTCATATAAAAATAGTTTGAGAATGACTTAACATTTGATCTGTTTTACAGAAATGTACTGTCATAATTAGTAGATATTTGGAAATAGAGTTAGGGTTGGCAGAACTGCTGCAAAAATGACCAGATAAAGTGGTGAAAAGAGGTTAAAATATGGCAAAAATTGGTTAAAGGGGGAAAAGGGGGCAAAATGTATCATAAATTGGTTATGTATGACAAAAATAGTCCAAAAAAATAAAGAAAATGGGTTAAAATGGGCAAAAATAGAAGAAAAGTGGCAAAAATGGATAAAAGAGTGGCACAAAGGGGATAAGACATGCAGGAAAAGTGGTTTAATTTGGGTTACAGAATGGCAAAAATTGGGTTAAGGAAGCAAAAAGGGGGAAAAAGTATCAAAATGGGTTAAAAGTGGCAAAAATACAGCAAAAATGGCCTGGCAAATTAATGAAAAGGTGTTCCAGAGTGGCACACAAGGGCAGCTATTGGCAGGAAAGTTGCAGAAAGTGGGTTAAAGAGTGGCAAAAACAGTTGAAAAGTGGTTAAAATGGTTAAATTAGTTAAAACTAGACCAAAATATTTATTTAATTTTTGTCTATTTGAGAGTCCGGGCCCCAGAGCTTTGTCATGACTAAATGTGGCCCTTGTGCAAAAGTACTTGATGACCCCTGCTTTAAAGAAATCTGTTTCGTTGTTACATTAAAGAGTTTTTTTTTTTTTTGGGGGGGGGGGGTTTCTGTCAATAAAGCCAACTTATATTGCCCATGAATGATTTATAAAATCAATGAAAGGGTTAACATCCCGGGGGGGGGGGGGTGAATACTTTTTATATGCACTGTGCATTTTAATGTTTGGGACAGACTTCTTTCCACCTTTATCCTATGCATCAAACTGAAGTTTCTAGTCAGTTTATGATCTCATTTGCTAGTTTCATGTTATTTACAACATAGGATTTTTTAAAATTAAATATGAAAAATCTGTATTACTGTGCCTTGTTGAAATAGGAACAACTGTGTCATCACTGCCAACCCGTTAAACAGATGTCAGTGTTACTATCTTGACTTTATCTGTCATTTACTACATTATTAGGTATCAGGGATTACCAAACTCCTTCTTGAAGGTTTCCTCAATCTGAAAGCTCTTTTTACAAAAACTAAACAAAACATCAATGACAGGATTGATGATAAAGCTGCTGGTTCATCAAACTTACTGAGCTAGCCCCCGGTGGGTGAAATAATCTGGGAAAAGGGCTTTTTTTTTTAATCATGGGAAGATCAGGGTGTAGACGTTCTCTACATAAAACCTACCTCCTCAAACTGAAGCTAATTTATACTGCTGCTGAGGCATTGTGGCCTACAGAGCCTTTGTGAAGCAACACACAACTTCTAAAGATGTTTGGGTTTTTGTGGGGAATAAATTGTGTCTGTGGTCTGAGATGTGGCTCTATATCATATTCGGCTGGCTTGTCGGTGCCGCTGAGGTGTTGAATGGGATTTAAGAGGCCCAGCCACTGGCGGGTGGTCTGACACAGAAAGGTTAAATATGGTTCAGCCATGGACGCTCTCAAAGGGCCGGGCTGTTAAAAAAATAAGTTATGTGGGCTGTATGTCTTCACGCAGTCAGGAAATTGACAATACTGGCGCAGTGAGGCACAAGGCTGTCCCAGGGCTGAACTTCATGCTCGGCCATCAGACTGAAAAAAAGAGTCACAACATCACTTGTTTCCGGTGGATTTATTGACGGCTCATCAAAGCAGTGGCTAGACTAGAGGTGTAAAATCAACACAATGACCATGCTCAGATAATGGTTATATACATCAAACTTCTTTGTACCTCAAACTATAATGATACACTTGAACTCCTCACTAATAGGAGAAATGCAGCAAACAAAAGTGAAGAAAGAACCCTACCCTACCGAGAGGAAGGGTGTTAATAATAGCATAATTTAACTATTAAGTAGTATAGATGTTGGGTTCACACATTGCTGGTGATTTATTCACTTGTATATCATTTATATCTGCTTTGTAATAGAGGCTCACTTCACAGTAGGAACAGAAAAAGACAATAGTACAGAAATATTGACTTGTCTTTTTACATTTGAACCCACCAAAAAGACGTTTTATGTGTGAAAAAATAACTTCTCAGTATCTTAAATTAGTATCATCGATAACATTAAATAACAGAAATATATCCCATATAAAGTCAGGCTTCAAATCCCACAATTTGTAAATGGGGCATTTTTTGGTGTATAATCTTATATTAGCCCATTGTTCCATAGACAGTAGGTATGTTTACACGTATCACATTAATCCAATTACTGGAAATGATTAGGTAAATCTGATTTGGTGCATTTACATGCAGTGCAGTGATGCATTATTGAAAAGGTCCTCATTTATATGATTCTGGCAACAGCAAAAGCATTTCCACAAGCCCCACTCTTGTTTTGTCTTTATCTTTTTTATGGACCACAGTGTCTGCTAGTAACGATTTGTACAAAAGCCGGGTAGCTTATGTTAGGCAGCCCAGCTCAAATATGTAGTTTAGTGTTGTTTTTCACCCCACACCCTTAAACACAGACACCCAGGGAAGAGTGATCTCAGCAGGGGTAGTACTCCAAATGCTGTAGCCGTTTGAGAAGATGCACATCATATGAAGGCGGCAGGGCAAAGCCTTCTGGGATGAGTTGCGATCAGGTAGTTTGAATGTTGCCAGGGCTGCCGTCGACCGGTTCTCAACTGTTTGAGCTCAACTCGGTATCTGAGCACGCAGACCAAAGTCAGAGTCTTTGGTTCTGTGGTCCTCCTGGTCTTACCATGATCTTGGGAAGCCTGGACATTGACTGATGGCTAGAGGTGCCTGCTGGACTCCTTTGTGACAATTATTCTCTGGCCCATTTTTTGGGTATCATTGGCAAGACCATGCGTCGTGGAAGGGGCAGCTGGGAGGATACCTGGAGCGATGGGGCAAAGGCCTAGCACAGGCCTGGAGGATAATCATCAGGAGGCCAGAGCATTACAGGACCAAGGTTGATGTGGCGAAGTGCCAAACTGGCTTATCACACCATGCTGTTTTCATGACTACTTAGGTAAGTCCAGAAATCAGATAATGATTGGTTTATCTATGTGAATGTAAACATAATCACTGTTTTAAGAAACCGTTCACAGTTTGGGAACTTGTCTGAATAATCAAGTGGACCATGAGGGAAAAAGGCAAATGTTATATCAGAATATCTGCAAAAAACGTAACAAAATGTATCAAATCACTGAGTTTTAAATACCATCACAATCCATCCTAAGATAGTAGACAGCTTCAAAACAAAACAAAACTAAAACTATATTAAAGTTTTAATGTGGTGTCAAGTTGGGGTAGAGTCATGTCTTCTTTCTTTCTTATTCTGTTTATGTGTAAAGCATTTTGTGCTAAATGGCCTGTTTTAAGGCATACAATCAAATCCTGCTGAAACATAAGTGGACCAAATGACTGGGACTGCTATCGTAAACTACAATAGTTTTAACTGTCCAAATCTTATCTAATGAGTCTTGGTCACCACAATGATTTTGGGAAACTGTAAATACATGGGTGCTCTGAATGGCATGCTGGAGAGTCAAAATGATGTGTAGATTAATTTGTTTAACCCTGAAACAGCAACGTAAAAGTTGGTATGTTTTGATAAGAGACTTGGTTTGGGAATGGGACTGGGAAAAAGCATGTGTGTTTCAGTGTGCTTTGGGTAGGGGGGTGTCCAAGAAGCCATGAACAGGATGAGAAGGAGAGCTTCAAAGCCTGGGGAAGAGGTCCCTGGCCCCCCACTGCAGCCTTGTTCACATGAGAATCAATCTGGTGCCAGCGTTTGATGTGAACCGCGGATAAAAGAAACGAAACAAAGAATGACAGCGGGGAGATATGGAAAGATCGGGGCACAAACAGACAGGGAGATTAATGGGACGGGAAGATAAAATAATGCGGAGGTATGAAGAGGTGCCAAAGGGCCAGATACAGCATCTGAGCAAGACTAGAAACTGTGTCTTCAGGAAGCTTGAATGGAGATTAAAAGGAAGAGAAAAGTCAAAGTGATTGACAGAAACATGCAAGTAGGAGGACAACGTGAAAGAAGCACACGGTCTTTGAGTCAGATGGACAGCGTCCATCAGTCAATGAGACATCGGAGGGTAAAAAAAAGGTTCAAAGCCAGCGTGGTGGACACCAGTGCAGCGTCTCGTCAAGGAGTCCCCCTGTGATGCCAGGAACTCGCATTATCATCACAATACAAACTGCATTATCATCATCACCATCACCATTATCATGAAAAATGAAAATCATATTGAGTTCAGAGCAAAGCCTTCAGCCGGACAGCTTTCAATAAAGGATTCACCCCTCTGGAATGTGGAGGATGTCCCTCAGTGTCTCTGGTTTCAAAGAGCTGTTAATTCACAACAAACACCCAAATACATATTCTCAGGCTAATGCTACAATGCTAATGTAGTGTGTTAAATGTAAATGCTGAAAATTAGCAGTAAAGTACAGCAATAAATCAGGGTTATCCCTTTTAAACCCATTAGATCAGAGCCGGCTACTCCCCCCTTGTTTGTCCGTCATCCGGTCGTCATGCTCCTCATGAAACAGAGTAGGAATGTTGTTTTATTTGTACTGAGTTGAACAGAAAAGTCAGAGCTCTGTTATCACAGGCCGCACCGGGACAATGAAAGGCGGAGAGAGCAGCTTTCGACTCTTTTCTTGTTTTTATTTCAGTCAAAACAGGCTCTGACATTGTTGTTCTTTCTGCTAATTAAGCTGTTAGAGAGAGGGGCTGGTCTGACAGGGCCCTGCTTGGCGGGGAGGCCAAGAGTCAATGGGCCGAGGCTGAACAGGAGACATTTATGGGCCGCCTTAAGCCATTGTTTCCCCCCGCCGTGGATCTTTTCAGGCCGGCCGCCTCTGTCTCGGTGACCTGTACAATGAGAAGAATGCCACTCTGAGAAACCCAGAGTTGGCCACAAAGAGCAGCCACGCAGAATGAGGATTTCACGGCACTGGGCGGAATCGGGACGCTGCCAAGATTCCTTGGATGATTCTCGAATCGTCTGATTATCTGTGTTTATCTCATAAAGTTCTAAAAAGATTAAGGATATAGAAATGTTTCAGTGCATCAGGTAAGGAAAAAAGGAAAGGGAGGGCAAAAGTATTCTGCCATGTTTACAAGGATGAGTGTTTTAAGACAAATTTCTGTTAAAAAAAGATCAGCAAAAGGCCAGAAAAGTTTTCTTTTCCATCAAAGAGTTCCTCATCAAGATTTAAAGAGTGTAAAATTTCCAATTAATACGCTAAAAAATTCAGATCGAGGCTTTAATCAACTCTTACAGATTGTTCTGTCGAAGTTTCTCCAGCAGCAGTTGTTCGAACCACCTGTTCCTGCTACAGAAGCTGTCGCCCAACCTTGCACATTAAACAGGTGAGATTAAGGCAAAGCTCCGGGCAGCTTGCAGAACATCCCCTAACACAGGCTACAAACACCCCTTCTGTGAGTGCCGATGTGTGTCAGTGTGTATGTGTGGATGCTCCGGCCCATTTGATGGTCATCCAAGCGTCTCTGTGTGTTTACTTGGACCGCAGGACAGATCTTTCCTCTCTCTGAGTCACACAGCTCTGTCGCTGGCTGGAACATGAATTTGTGATCTGCTTAGTTGTCGCTAAAACTTTCTCTTTTTTTTAAATCATGGTTTTCTAGTGACTTAAAACAAACCATTTCTGTGTCAACACCACCTGCTTATGTCTTATCGCTGTGCCAGTTTCTGCTCCTTTAGCAACTGCCATGTGTTGTCATAATGTAACTCCATTTACCACAAAGTGTCGTACGCCACTTTCAGACGAGCCAGCACCTCGCACAACAAAGCGGCCCAATTATAGAGCCATTTATGTGTTTGTCAGGGGCTTCAAATGGGCACTGGTTTCTCGGGGTAGCCATATTGGCGAGGTCAGGCACAGCATCTGAAAAGGCAGCTTTATTACAGAACAGCCCATCCCCTCTCTTAGATGAACACCCAAGAAGAAAAAAAGACAAAAACGGGAGAAATAAAAAATGACAACTTTGTTCTTTATAACAGTTTGGCTGAGCCTGCCTGTCTGGCTGCTCTGCGGAGCGCAGCAGCATGTGTTTCAGGGATTGTCCTGGAAGCGGGAGTGCAGAAACAGCAGGGAGCAGAAGACAAACAGGCAATTCGTGACTCATTAAACACGGCGACGGTGGCCAGCACTGTGGAGGGGTGTGAGGACCCGCGTTCCAACCGGGCGATAAACCCCCCCTGTACCAGCTGGAGCAGGCATCTGTCAGCCGCACGCCGCACCACGCCACACCGCCGATTATCAGCAACAAGACGTATCTGACTTACCATTTTCAGACACCCCGCACTTACATAACAGCCCTGATTGGCTCGCAGGGGAGCCTCAGGTCCACCAACAAGGCTTCACATTGGAAAGTTGTCAGAGACCGAGCTCTAGACAGAGGCACAGTGAACCTCTCTCTGAGAAACCAAAGGTCAGCTCATGTAATTTTGTCATTTAGTTATGAGCAGCAGGTTGGCAGTTTGGTCGGGAAGGCCGTCTGCTAACAGCGGCCCATAACACCAAAGCAAAGGACACCAAACCCTGAATGACATCCTGCACACAGGGCTAGAGTGGAGATCCAGGTGACTTTTACTACAAGTTTATGGCACTTACAACTCTGAGTTACTCAAATTGGATCATTGTACCTCTATCTGTCCTTGAAAAACTAAAAAGCATATTGCACTGACGGTGGCTCGGGCATTCACTCTGGATGGCTGTTAAAGTGGTCAGCAAACATTTAGTCTGATGGAGAAAACACTGAGATGACAAATTTTAAATATGTTTTATGAGTAAGTCAAGAAAACTTTAAATACATTAAAAATCTTCAAAACCACTTAAATACGTTTTAAATTGCAACAACTCAGCGTTGCCTCAGTAAGAACTAGAATGGCCGTCTGAGGCGGCAGACCCACGCCTAAGCAGCGCCACCGAGGAACTGATGCTCCCATTGATTACTATGGTGTTCAAAATGTCGAAGTCCGAGAAAAAACGAACGGGTGTGTGGATCATCACCAAAATCTAATCGATTCTCCCCTGTCACTATCCCAACGTTCCCTGAAAGTTTGGTGAAGATCCGACTTTCCGTTCTGGAGTTATCTCGTACACATACAAACAAACAAACAAAGATACAGAACCCTTTACATAACTGATTTCATCGCCGTGGGTAATTACGAGTGTAGACTCTGCCGGCCCCCTCTTCTATAATAGAGAATTTTTGGCTGATTGTTGGGATTACTATTGTAGTTCAATTGTAATATTCCCTTTTTTGTTTCTTTGTTATCAGATGTAGCAGCAATCTTATACTGATTAAACAATAAAGCAATGATATGGCTCTATATGCTGATATTTGCCGTAAAAATTGACACTTGCCATGTGTTCATTACCCAGTCCTTTTCAGAGGGATCTAACTCTTGTGTTGCTCCTTGGAAAATCCTTACTGTACTCTCTTTTCATCATGACAGCTATGCTGTGAAAAGTATTTGCCCCCCCCCCCCCCTTTTTTTTTTTGCATATTTGTCACACTTAAATTTTTCAGATCATCAAATATTTTTCAATATTGGAAAAAGATATCCTGAGTAAAAAAAGCAGTTTTTAAATGATCATTTCATTTATTAAAGGAGGAAAGCCATCCAAGCCTACCTGGCCCTATGTGGAAAAAATACTCACCCCCTAAACCTGATAACTGGTTGTGCCATTCTTGGCGGCAACAACTACAATAAAGTGGGATAAAGCTTGAGGTCACAAACTGATGGACGCACATTCCCCTTCAGGATTTTCTGGTAGAGAGAAGAAATTATAGTTCCATCAATTACTGTCTCATTAGTTGTCCCAAAACTCTTGGGGGATCCTCAAGATGTTTTTTTTTTTTTTTATGGCAAACGTGAGTCAGGCCTTGGTGTTCTTTTCGGTCAGCAGTGGTTTTTGCCTTGGAAATCTCCCATGGATGCCATTTTTGCCCAGTCTCTTTCTTAATTGTTGAATCATGAACACTGAGCTTAATTGAGTCAGGTGAGGGCTGCAGGTCTTGAGGTGTTGTTCTGAGCTCTTTTGAGACCTCCTGGGTGAGATGTTGACATGCTCTTGGTGTCATTTTGGCCAGCCACTCCTGGGAAGTAGGTTTTCCTCCTTTACAACAACTCCAACATTCGCTGGAGTCCAAAAGCCTTAGAAATGGCTCTGTGAGCCTCTCCAGACTGGCACAACTCAGTGGCTTTGTTTCCCATCTGTTGTTGAATTTCTTTAGATCACTGCACGATATGTTGCTTTTTAAGATTTGGCCTACTTAAGGCCAGCCATACAATACAGGATTTTAAGCCCCATTTTAGGCAAGATTTGACCCCCCTGACGATTGTGGGGATGTATACCGACTGGAGCCTCGTTGCAAACGATTATTTGCCTAAGTAGTCTGCATGTGTGTGGTGTCAACATGATTAATTTACTGCTCCAAAGCGCACCATAGCCTCCCAGACCCTGAATCATAAATATCAAACATGTTTGATATTTATGATTCTAGGTTGTAGTGCCGCTGACAGAGTACCCACAACAACCAATGAGAGCAAGCACACCAAGTAGTGTCACCCAGGGGTGGGGCTAAAGGGGTGGCCCAGGGTGGCACGTGCCATCCCTAAAATCTGACTGGCCTCCCCAAGTTCTACCCCAGCCAGATTCATAAAAGACAAATGAACGTGTAGCTTGTAAGTTAAAATGCATTCATGTTGAAGCAATGACAAATCTACAACCTTAACTAATATATAATTTTTGGTCGGATAAACTATTTTTATGTTTTCCAAATAAGTAGATATGTCTTTATCACTCTAATCGCACAGACATTTAAACCTTTACACTGGATAGGAACTTTTAACCTGTGATAATTTTCCAAGGGAGCAAATACTCAACGGACCACAGTCACCAAGCCGGAAAACAAAAACGCAGGCAGCATCTTCTTTATACAGGCAATCAAAACAAAATATATATTGATGCCTGCTGCTGTTTACTAATAAGCATTAAAAATGTATTATAGCTCAAAGTCTCAGATTTCACTCAAACCTGTTGAGGAAACCATTTTTTTTCATAATAATTGCAAACAGAAAGGGTTGTAAACAATTTGATATGCATTATTTAATTTATTTAACATTTAAAGTTAGTCTGAAACCAAAAATTGGGAATTTACACTACAGGCTAAACTAACTGAATCCAATATTTGGCTCCTTTGTGTCTTTTATCTGATGTTTTTGTGGTATTTTGAGTAGTACAACTCACATGGAATCTGATATTTTCAAATCAGATTAGGCCACTTTCCTATTTTTCACGTTCCTAGCTGCTGTCGTGGCAGTAGTTATATATAGCCTATTTGAACTTTAAACTTAAGGTTAAGGTATGTGTTTGTTCTGTTGAGACAACAGTAATAAGGCATGTAAGTTGTGGCAATGAGGAGCTGGCATATGATCCACACACAGATATGATGAACTATTTCATTGCATTAACTGCATATCACATGCAGTTTTTTTTTTAATAGATGTTTAACATGTTTTGTTGCTTCAACATATCATAAGGGAAATGCCCATGTTGCAAATACTTATATCATTTAGGGGAAACAGTATTATTAACTGTGATTTTAAGTGGTTGTTTTAGTATTTGAATTTTACTGTGCCACCCTAATCCAAGTCTGTGCCCCTGCATTGCCCCCCTAAACAAAATTTCCTAGACCCACCCCTGGCATCACCAGACAGATCATACGTTCTCACCGCTCACAACCATAAACACAACTGTACCTTAATTCCAGCCAGGATTTCGTCCTGAGTCTTTCCCATGTTTTATGATTTTTGCTGCACCTGTAATGCATGACAGGGCAGCCTATGGTATCAACTGACATCCATGTTTTTTTTCTTCTGAAGTCATGTGATCACACGAGGCCGTAGGCAGGTCGTCAGGTGTGTGGTCTCCAGTGACCTGAAAATCTGGCCGAGTCGTCTAGTGTGTGTGTTCAGAGGATTAAAGATGAAGAATCTTTGGAAATTGTCCTGAAGTCTGTGGTCTCCCACAGTTTTAAAATCATTTCAGATTTAAAAATCGTCTAGTGTGTGGCCGGTCATACTTTGTCATCAGGCCTGGGTGTGGCTAGTGAAACTGGTTGGTTTGGATGGCTTTTCTTCCTTAATAAATGAAATCATCATTTAAAAACTGCATTTGGTATCTGCTCAGGTTACCTTTGTCTAATAATACATTTGATCATCCGAAACATTTAAGTATGAAAAAATGATGCATATTATCATTTTTCTCTTTGTAGTTTTAGTCTAATTTTAGCTGACAAAAACTCTCAAACATTTTAGTCTGGTTTTAGTTCATAAAAACTCATCACATTTAGTCTTACCCAAGCATTTATTCTCTTGCCTGAATCTGGTACCAAATCATGGTACAATCTAAGTTCTCTGCACTCTGCCAAACCTGAGGTCCCTGCTTTCTCCAGCTGACAGGCTGAATAGAAACAGATGCATTGTATTTTGACAGAATTACCCACAGTGGAGAAAGATCATGGATTTTGAATGTCCAAGAGAAACACAACTACCTTTTTTGCCACTTTGATCCATTTATGTGACTTTAAACACCTTTTTTTGCAACTTTAACCTATTTCTGCTACTTTTACAATTTCACCATTTCTGCCCGTTTTTGAAACTTTAAACCCATTTTGATTCTCTTTTAAAAAAAGGGATTGGCATTACCACCCACACACACACACACACACACACACACCACCCACCACTATTAACCCCTCTTATTGGCGACCTTGGTCATTTCTTGCAGCAATAAGTTCTAAAAATATTACATTTCCTCAAAGTTTTGCGTTAAACAGAATACTTGGGTTTCTTCGACCACCATTTATTCCTCCATCTGTCTCAATAAAGAGGAAAATGTAAGACAAGAATACTCTCCCTTAAAAAACAAACACCCAGGTGCCAAACCACAAAGGAGCCATAATTCATTAAGAACTTATAATAACACTGTGGATGCAAGGTCATCAAAATTCTCTGCTGCCTGAGAAGCTCGACGTCAGCACAACTTTGCAGGGAGGTAAAAGTTTGCTCTCAATAGAATTTAATGAGCTGCTAACTGCCTAATTAAACGTGGAGAGCAGATAAAAGCATTAAATATAGATAAGCTGGAAAGGCTGCCTATAGCTCCGAGTTGTGCTCTGAGGAGGACGCTGATGTCTCCTAAAGCCACGATCAGCAGGGCAACTAAACCGTGCCTCGTCCTCCATCCGGTTGTGAATGTTTAATAAGAAAACAGGGCTGAACATGCTGCCTCACTTGCAGTGGATAACGTTGAATCGTATGCCAATAGAGTAATGTAAAAAAAAACGTCTAACTTTGGATGAAAACCAGTGTTAATGGGATACTTCGTAAACCCATGGCACTTTCTAGGACTGAGGGATTGGGGCTTTAACAGCGCTCATGGTGTGACAGAAGGAGCCTCTCCCTCTCTTCACCAGTGTTAGCCAGGGTTGTAATTCTGACTTTAGCATCCTTTACGACTCCCTCTCCTCATTTCTGCCGAATATGAAAACATCAGCATATGGTGGCCGACAGCACCAAGGCTAAGAAGTCAATTTCCCATAAGTAACATTGGGACAGAGGTGACATTCATTTCCGTACTGCCCCCCTGGCTCACGAGGAGGACAGCGGTGAGACGGAGACCCAGAGAGGACAGATGGTGAGACAAACAAGGATGGAGAAATTCAGAGAGAAAGACAAAGATGGTACTCGCATTTCTGTGCACCAGCAGGGCTCCACTGCCTCTCCGTCTCCGTGTGTTGCAGTTCACAGAGTTTCATGTGGCTACCAGGAACAGAAAATCTGTCCGTCAGCTGCCAAAGGTTCCAGCTCCGCTCTGTTCCTCTGAGCGCTCTTAAAAACCCGCTGTTTCACACCCATGAATTACGCTATTTATGGCCCCGGTTAAAATGGGCAGTTTCTGGGCACGCTGCGTGTCTGTGTGTGGGTGTGCCATGTGGCAGATGGGAAGCAATATGGCACACCTCTGCCTGGACAGATGTGGCACAGCACATCCCAGTGAGCCGGGAGAGCGGATCAGAAAGCTCAGGAACATCTGGACCTGTGGCAACCTTCACCCTCAGCCAACAAGCTAACTTTACGTAGCTGCTAAGGACCTGGGAGGAGAGGGAGAGAGGAGGAAACACTGGCTTACTACATGTCACAAGATGACGCAATTACCGTACATTGCATCTTCATCTCCGGTGAGCATTTTGACTGACAGATGAAGAATCCCGCCTCCCTCAGTGAGAGCTGTCAATCAGTTGCTCTGTGGAGTGGAGCGCTGAGGCCTGTCCCAACATGGGCTTGTCATGGCCTGCTGCACAGGAGGACATTCCCACCACTCAGGGGGCAGCTTGGCCGGGACTAGCTGGGGCTCCTGAGGAGAGCAGGGTTAATAAGAAATGGAGAAGTGCGTGGGTGATGGAGACAGGAAAGAGAGACGTAAAAGGAACATCTTTGGAAGACACTAGAAAATGTTTTGTGAATGTCATCCTTCTTGCACTTCATTCATACTACTGAAGGTGTAATTGTAGGTGATTTTAACAACTTGACAAAATAAAGACAGGAGCAGAATTTCTGATACCAGCCTAGCTTTAATTATCACTTCTACCTCTGTATGCTAACTGTGAAAATATCAATGTGTGCTTCAACACAAGGCCCCTGCTAAGGATCAATAAAGGACCAGTTTTGAGATTAAATGGTTTTTTTAAGTTGTTGGTCATATTAGAAGCTGACAGTGCTGTTCTGCACATCACACCTCTTTCTTTTTCTCAGTTGTCATGCTGTTGTAAATATAGACTGTATATTTAAAGAGGGACAATATGACAGCTTACCAAAAGTGAAGCCAGAAGGTTTGGAGTTCCCTTTACTGACTGGCTGCAACATCGATCATAAGCTCTGCTTCCTCCATGTTTACAGATGAGACATCGATTAAACTAGAAAATCAAAAGTCCATAAACTCTAATGGGCACAGATTCCAATAAAAAACAGACCACTTTTACTAGCTAGTACATACAATAAAATACTATGAAAAAAACATATTTCCATCTTTGCTGCCCGAGTTTTCTTTATAGGTAATTAAAATCTTGCCTTGTAAAGATAATGATACATTAAAAAGGTTGATTTCAGAGAGTTCAACCAAGACATGTCTGGGCTTTTGTTTGAGTTTTACGGGACAAGCAAAAAATAAATCAATACAAATTTTAAAAATCTCAACCATGGTTCCTGTTATTTTAGTACATTATCTATGTTAAGTAGAGGAGTAATTGTATTAGTTTAAAAACATGATAGCAGACATCAGAGCTGATTTTAGTTAAGAGGGCCCAGGCAAAGAGCGTTATGAGGCTCTTCTCCATTTTCATAAGCAACCACAGCTAATGAGGACAAATGTTTTGATTATTTTTTCAATTAGCAGAGATTTCTCATACCAATCAATGTAACTCAAAGTTCCCACGCCTCAGTATTTTGACATTTTCCAAGCAAAGTTGTAACATAACAATGAACAATATATGTGCACTACAGGTGTAAGTTCTTCTGTGGTCCTACCAAGGTAATATTTTGAATATCAAACTCTACTTTGATGCACTTTTATTCACTCTGAATACCATTTTTACATTTTAATCCTTATGATTAAGATATTTTAAGTCTATATTACACTTGATATACATCTTGCCTATATCTTGAGGCCTTTAGTGCACAAGGCCCCAGGCAATTGCTTATGTTTGGTAAATGGTAGGACCTAGCAGTAGGGGTGGGAATCACAGGGTACCTCACGATACAACACACGATACATGGTCCACGATACCGATACTATCACGATACAGCGATACTGTGATAATTGATATATTGCAAAAAAAATTTGTTTAACGATACATTACAAATGCCTAACTAGATAATACAAAATAGTTGTAAAATGGTCAAGTGCAGGATATCTCAGTTTTTCCACTGCACTATGTCACTCATTCCCAAAGTCTGGGTCAGGACCCATGGGTGGGTTGTGGTAAAGAATTTTGATGCTACAGTGTTTAATGGGACACTTATGTCGGCACTGCAATACACAATATAGCCACAACAGGGAACTTCACCCTCTCCACCATAAAAAAAAAAAACACACACACACAAAACAAGACTATCCCAGCCACTGGATGGCAAAAAAGCTAAAGCCGAAGTCATGGATGCTTGGCTAATAATAAAGAGACCAGACAGCTACTGAAGGCCCAAGGAGCCGTTGCTGCAAAGACATTTAACCAGTATGATAACATGAAAAACGCCAGCTTCTTAGCCAGGTCCATTCAGACATTTAATTGTGTTGCCATACTGTCTTTAGCATTAAACACAGCAGTAAAGCCTCACACAGATGATGATCCAACATGGCTTTCGGTACAGCATGAAGATGCTGCCAACAAATCTAAGAGATATCAGGTGCTATTTGTTGATGTTGGACTATTGCATGACCTCTATCATGATAAAACACCTTTAGTCTTTTGACACCGAAGCTAATGATCCCAACATGTGGTACTCCAAAGTTTCCACAATGCCTCCAATCTGAAACTTAATTCTAAGATTTGAAAGAAGAAGAATAAGAGTTTAAATCACTCTGAAAACAAGTTTCCCTCCTGCCAAGACTGTGATGGAACAAAACTACTGTTTGAGTGCTGTGTTTCACTCGTAGTATTCAAGATTAGGTAAACCATAATAACATACTGAAGCTCAATTAAACAATCAGAAAACAATTTCACAGTAGAACAAACAACAGTTAATTAGCTGACTTTCCAGGGTGAGAGAAAGCAAACTGTGCTTTTTCTAAACTGTATGTTTTATCAGACAGGACACAAGGATCTAGAAAGTTAAAGCTGTTGTTATGATAACAGGAACCATTAATCAAATTATCACCTGTGCTGTGCCAAGATACAAGCAAAGGTTTGAGAGGCTTTGATTAATCCCAGCAGTCACTTTAGAGGACAACATTGTTACGTTCAGGAAATGCAGTATCTGTGTAGTATGCTCTGCATATACATTATTATATTTTTATAATTGAAAAAAATTATCTGGAACTTTGATGATTGTTCATGTTAAAATGATTTACAATTTTCCAGATAACAAAACATCAATGCACCTAAAGAAGGGCATTAACCTTCTTATTTTTTACTTTCAACAACTCTAATATATTTTAACATCCAGATGTTTAAAAGAGTCTCTCAGGATTCTGCAGTGAGTACTGTTAGAGGACTGTCTTGGCTTTCGAATACACAAGGGCTTGCACTTACAAGAAAATGGGATCAGCACCTGTAATATTCCTTATGCAGCTTTGAGACTTTGAATTAGGCCAGTTTGACCATAGACTGAGGAATGAAATTCCTGAAAAGGGAATTGTTAGCTTTATTAAAGGTTACCAAGCAATTACCAGGCGTGCTGCAAAAGCCAAGGAATACTCATCAACATCTACACTATATGGACAAAAGTATTCAGCCATCTGACCATTACACCAACAGGGACTGTATTCAAATACATGTAATTTAATATGGAAGTGCCCCCCTTTTGCAGCTTTAGGAGCCTCCACTCTTCTTGAAAGGCTTTCCAAAAGAATTGAGTGTGTTTTCATGGGAATTTGTGCCCATCCACACTGTAGAGCATTTATGATGTCAGGCACTGATGTTGGACAAGAAGGGGTGTTTGGCAATCTGCGTTCCAGTTCATCCCAAAGGGTTGAGGTCAGGGCTCTGTGCAGGCCAGTCAAGTTCTTTCACTCTGAACACATCCAACCATGTCTTTATCATCCTTACTTGGTGCACTGGTGCACAGTAATGTTGGAATAGAAATCAGCACTCCCCAAACTGTTGCCACAACGTTGGAAGCATAGCATTGTCCGTCATTTCTTGGTATGCTGAAGCATTAGGATTGGCCTTCACTGGAGATAAAGGGCCAAGTCCAAAACCTTGGAAAACAGCTCCATTCTATTATTCCTCCTCCACCAACCTTCACAGTTGGCATAATCCAGTCAGGCAATGTTCTCCTGGCATCCACCTGCCAAACTGCCGAACAGAAGCATGCTCCATCCATCCGCAGAATACGTTTCCACTGCTCCACAGTCCAGTGTTGCTGTGCTTTGCACCACTCCATCTGATACTTGCCATTGTCATTGCCACTTTCTAATAATATAGCTTGCAGCTGATTGTAATATCCAGCAGGGATGATATTTCACAAACTGGAAAGGGTGGCATCAAAGTACCAAGTTTGAAGTCACTGAGCTCTTCACAACAACCCATTTTGTATCAAAATGTTTGCAAATGGAGACTGCGTGGCTAGGTGCTTGATTTTATCCATGAATGGCAACAGGTCTGATTGAAACACCTAAATTCAATCATTAACGGGTGTGGCCAAATACTTCCGTCCTCATAATGTTTATGAAATGCTTATGTTTAAAGCAGAATTACACATCTCTATTGTCTTTTACGAAACAGATTTTGCTGAATAGTTCATTTTTAGTGTGGGTTGAATCTTTCTTACAGCATTAATTTTGTTTCTATTGAGTAATACATACTTTACTCAGCTGGCTGACAGGTGGGTGCTTTGTAGTTGCTTGCTAAGAGGATATTATTGCACTAATAGGGAGTATAACTCAGCATTTCATTAGAATTGTTTGGCCCATTGTTGGGCTTCATAATGCTTGGGTAGACTATGCCCATGCTTAACTCACCTCTATGGTTTTAATTGCAGTAATGGTCTTGGGTCTGGATTCCTGTCAGGCTGACAAGATTAACCCACACAGTCCTTCTTTTAGAAATAACATTTATAAAAAACAGTGACTTTTAATGAAGAAACTTGTAAAATGTCTGGTAAGTCATAAATGCTGAGCACAAGTTAAATGGATTTGAACTTACTTAGCACTTTTCTTGTTGTCTGACCACTCGAACCAGTTTTAAGAATGCAGGTCATACGTTCACACACTGAAGGTAAAAGCTTTTAATGTAAAGTGTCTTCCACTATTAACTTATCCAACTGATACTTATTCACATGCCTCTAACACAGCAATGAGAGCAATTTGGGTTAAGTGTCTCAGACACATCAGCAAGTTACTACAGGAGCTGGGAGCCTACCACTGGTCCACAGCTACCACAGAAAGATATCAACAAAATATTGCAGCAGTGTACATAATTGATACAATTGATACCCTGAAATATCACGATATTTCCTGGCACAAGACTGTATCAGTATTTTAAAATGCAGTATCAATAATTTATTAATTAATAATTCACTTTATGGTGTAATTTCACACCCTGACCGCCAGTTGGCAGCAGGCATCGCCAGCTGGCAGTTGACTCTTGCCTCTTCTCTCCTTAGTCAGTGAGATCACACAAGACTGTCGGTCTGAGCGAGCTGGTTGCTCATGCCTACCCAGCAGAGCAACTTCTGCTGCATTCATAGCGGATATGTGGACTTATTTTGGCTTCCAAAACATTAAAGACAGCACAAACTTAGACAGGAGTTAGACCGTCGTTTGCAAGATATGCTACGCCAGAGTAAAACCCTCAGACAACACAACGAATCTGCAAGTTAGGCAGCGTCGCATTGGCATTACCACTAACGGCTAACGTCAACAAACAAACCTGTTGAATCTACCGCTGGTCTCTACTCATGCAAACATAATCACAGTCAATAGTTTGTTTTATTTGTAAGGACCTGCACTGTGTAGTGTCGTTAAGAGTTACGGTGAAATATAAAATATTGGAGTACATTCACTCTATATTGGTTTAGTCCTCTTTTCTTGGAAAAAAAATCCTGATAGCATTTTACTTTAGTGCAGCAAATTGGGAAAATCCTCATCTTCAAATTGCACAAAGATTGTTAAAATGCGAGATGATGCAGGACTACATTTTTTTTTAAATAGCTTAATTCTATTTTGTTATATTCCTTATTAACTTAAAATTACATATAATTATATATATACTCTGTATAGAGTTTATGTTCAGTCTTCAGCTCAGTGTCAAATTCTGTGAAATTCGCACTAAATAGCAGTAAATAAATAATATAAATAAAAATAAAAAATCCCGCACTTGACCATTTTACAGCTATTTTGTATTCTCTAGTTAAGCATATTTTGTGATGTATCGTTATACAGTTGTTGTTTTTTTTTTTTTTGCAATATATCGATTATCGCAGTATCGCGATAATATCGGTATCGTGGACCATGTATCGCGTATTGCATCGTATCATGAGGTACCCTGTGATTCCCACTGCTAGTGTACATAGTTTTCAACAACAAACAACAAAATCAGCTAACTTTCCAAACTTTAACCACTGCTGTTAAATACATTATCATGAAATTGCTTTAATTGTTCATTTTTGGGGGATAGAAAATATCAGCTAAAAAAGGTTTTCCCTTCTCTTAATCAAAGTAATTTATTGCCTAAACTTGACCACACAGAAATGAGCCCATCTACAAATCCAAAGAAACATTAACAACATTATAGGAGCCAGATTAAGAAACATTATTCTGAATTTTTAATGTTTTAATGCCAGCCTTACTAGTTTTTTTTTTTTTTTTTTGCAGGTGTTGTGTTTTTGAAAAGAAATGTTGTTCTCGTCAGCTAAATTTTCCATCTGCTTTTGCTTTCAGTACAAATGCAACCTTTGCTCCTCAGCAGTTGTCCAACATTATGTCTCTAATGTGGTTGTATTGTTTCCTCCACCTTTAGGACATTCCTGTGGGAATAAGAACTGACATATGTTGGACAGAGGTGCGCTGGATGCCTCAAGACTGAAGCCCAGATGTCGTCCTGTTCTCACAGAGTGCATTCAATATGGATCACATCAGCATGCACTTGTTCTTTAAACTGAATAAACACAAAACTTCAAGTTTTTAAGCAAAGTAACCACAGAGTAAGTAAAGAATACAGTTGTATACTTTAGTCAATGAACTCTTTCATTTCTCTGCCTTTGAAATCTATTTTTTGACAAAATATCAAGCTTTTTTTTTCTTTATTTGAATATACTGCAGTGATAAGCTAAGAAAACCAGGTTAAAGTGTTGATGTAGAGGCTCTCAAACAATTTCACAGTTTTTAAAACAAGTTTCTACTTAGTAAAAATGTATTAATATTACTGGGTTATTACTTAAAAAAACTTAAAATATCAATGTATTACTAGGTAATTTCTACCTTATCCCTGTGGAATTACCAGATAATTACACATATTACAATAAAATCGCTAGGTAATTAGGGCTCACTAAAATAAAGTGCTACTAGTGAGTTTATTGATTTTTTTTTCTTTTCATTATTTTGCTGTGTTAAAGTACACTCTGGGGAAAAGAAAGTCAGCTGGGATATTACAAGTAGTAAAGCAATATTCTTTTTTACCTCTTTGAAATATCCGATAATGTTTAACTGACTGATTCACTTTTTGTTCATTTTTATCGCTGCCTGCGTCATGTTTTTCTATTCTGTTTCCAGCATTAAGCTTAGTTTGATCTGAAAAAAGAAATCAAACATCTCCAGATTCTTTCAGATCTTAGCCCAGCCTTTGATTGCTTATGCTTTTTTAACTGATTGTCTTAAAAAATTGTCATAAGCAACACTGCAACTGGTTGGTGTAATTCGTAGCTGTCACAGTCACCATACAGAACATGTCTTCATCTACCTATACCCATGGTGTACCTCAAGGTTCAGTTTTAGGTCTGATTTGATTTTTATTTGCTGCCTCTTGGCCAAATAATTGAGCACCACAAAGTCCTGTTTCTTTGCAATGCAGATGACATACAGATTTACTTTCACCTGAGACCTGAGGATTCATAGCTGCTGTCAATGACTGTCTCAGAGACATTTGTGGTTCGATAGCCTAAATATTTCCATCTCAGTAACACCCAATCTGAAATGTTTTTTTTAATTTAGTCCAGCCTTGGTACTTTTTCAGAAAATATCAGACCACAGCCTGTAATTAGGAGTGCTTTCTGACTCTTACATCACCTTTTCCACTTATGTAGCAAGGCCAAAATAAAAACAATATGCACCCAATAAGGCCTTGAAACTGTAACCAACTCACACATTTTCTCCAGACTCAACTATTGTAACTCATACCTCTCCAGTATCAGTCAAAAAGCTCTCTTTCACCTCCAACTAGCACAAGATGCAGCACTTAGGCTGAACCTCCTGAGACCTGAGCTGTAGTTTGGAATACAGTTTTAGTTTCTCCCACTTATTTGAGATCTGTGGGACCTGATAAGTTTGATAGTTCAGCCTTATCTTTTAGTCTGACCAAAAATTATCTCCACAAATCTCCTGAGGTTCCTGTTTCTGCAGAAAATACAGCACTGGATCAGTTTAGGAACCTTTTTTTTTTAATTTTTGACAGTTGGGCTGTGATTGGGATCTACAGTCAGTAAGAAATGGTGTCAGTCATTCAGAGAGGTATGCTGTCGTTGGTTTGATGATAGACAACATTGATTTGTTAAGACAGGAATGAACAAAATTTCCACTAAAAGTTCTGATTTGGGGATTTTTTTTCTTTTCCAAAATTACACAAATTCAATAACATTTCAAACAAAACTACCAACAAAATTCCAATAAAGGTACCCCATTAAAAAAACCTCACCCTTGCATAACTCTTAGTGTAATCTCACATTACATTACAGAGAGAAAACGAAGCAGCAGACGCCTTCCTCATCTCCTTCAGTTCTCTGGGCTCTTTGAATAATTAGTGATGTGTGTCAATATTGTGGCCCATAGTAACCATATGGTGGGTGCAGGCAGACAGGCCATTGTTGGGAGCTGTGAAATATTGTGTATCCCTGCGAGGGCTGGAGCCAGCGGAGGCAGGAAGTGTTGTCGGGACTGACAGGGACATTGTGTGCCTGAATGGACGAGTCCTCGGTGGCAGGGAGCACCACGGACCCAGACAGAAAGTCTTGACCCTGGCGAGAAAGGCTGATTAGGCATGGTGCTGCAGGCCTCTCCTTCATCCACCCCCTCCACCTCCACCACCTCCCCTCTCATCCACACCCCCCGCTGGAGGCCGTTAGAGCCCAAGCAGAATACAACAAGGCCACTTAACTCAGCGGCGCCTTTTCACTGCACACATAAAAACACTCATATATTCATGTCAGGGGTGGAGAGGAGAGGAGTGGGACAGGGTCTCCGGGCTGCACCGCTAGTGTGTGACATAGACAGTATGAACCCTGATTTGAACAGTTAGTTTATATTTCCAACCATTTCCCTCACTTTCTAACATGCATCAAATCTAAATGATGTCATCAGCAGGCTGCATAGACGACAGACTGGAAATGATGCGAAGCTTTTGTTTTAGAGCCGCAGTCTCATCACACAAACACATTAGTCGTACGTGATAGAAGGAGGCCGACATTATCCTGTCACATTAACAAGCTGTGGAGAGCAGGAACACTGACTGAGCTGCAGAGCATCCTGACATTACACCAGCCCTTAAAAATCCAACATAACACCCCACAGAAATCTCCAACTCTTAACTGTGCAAACATTTAAAACCAGGATGTCATTTCAAATGTCATTGCAAACATCTGAGCTTTATGGCAAACACTTTATCTCTTAATTAACCATTCAACAAAACCAATAGTACTTCTTTCTTGTATAGAAAGAGGTCACTGGACAGGATTCACATGCTAACTCAGAAAACAGCCCTAACGTTAAACTTGTGTGAATGTTTTGTTTTCCTGCAGAAATGATGTTTTGGATAATTAAGCTGCCACAGCTTAGGCTTTATTGTGCATTTTCTAATTATTGATGGGGGACTTATTTTCTCTTCTGCAAAACAAGCTGGGCAGCTTCAACAGAGGAGCGACTTCATCTGGTATCAGTTTCATTTTCACTCCTCCAAATCTCCTGCTCCTGATCAAACACGTCTCCATCCACGTTCCCCGCTCCTCCTCATCTCTCCGTCCTTCTCCTCTTTTCATCCCGTCCTCCTTTCCCCTCTCTGCCAATTATCTCTCCGTCAGTCTGTCACACTTTGTAGTCTAATAAAGGCGTCCTAAATTGATGCCCATCCCGCCTTTATCCCCCTGATAAAGCACAACAATTAAGGCTCATGTCTCTTTGCTCAGGGCCTTTTGATGGCACACAAAGCTACACCCAGAGAGAGAGAGAGAGAGAGAGAGAGAGAGAGAGAGAGAGGTGGAACTGATTTTAACACACACTTTCTCTCTCTCTCTTCAAACTAAGACTAAACACAGAATACAGGTATATAAAAACAGTCGTCATCAAAGCTGCTAGGACTCAAGTCTTCAATCTGAGGACTTTTACCTGGATTTGAAATTTTAAGACTTAAGCTACCCTCCCTTTGCCCTAACATGAAAATCTACCAATCATCAGAGCAATTCATTTTCCCCTGACTTTATAAAAAAAAATCAACAGAAAGGTTTTTTAGTAAAATGCCAAAAAATAAAAAATAAAAATAGAAACTGTCTTTTTTTTTTAAGTGTCAGGGTCCTCTTGCGTGATATAATGTTTTGTTGTTCTGGGAGACAGTTATTAGTGATGCCCTATGTTGTGAACTGTTGAGCGCTAGTGCATTTTTGTGGTCTGGTTTATGTGTGAAAGCACCAACACAAACAAAAAGAAATGGGGATGAGCAGATGTGGAAGTCTAGCATGAAAATTTATCCAAAGCTAACAAGGTGGGAGCAGTGTATTTTACTGCAAAATCCCATTTATAAAGCCAGACTTTTTATACCAAATTTTTTCATCTAAAAAGCTGACTGCAGCTCATATATGGGGGCAAATTGTTTATTTATCTATCTATCTATCTATCTATCTATCTATCTATCTATCTATATATATATATATATATATATATATATATATATTTATAAAGAGTCAAGACAGGAAACACCAGTACTGCAAGGTAGTGTGGCTTCCACCAGGCGCGCCCACAGGATTGCCCCTATAAGACCAAGTGAATGGCCCCTCCCGGCTGTGATTGATTAATGTCAGAAGCATGTGTGTTGGATTAGCATTGGAGCAAGTGTCCTGGCTAATAGTTACTTCACTTTAAAGCTGTGTTTGGTCTCTGAGGTTAATATTACTCATTTGTGCCATTTTTTTAACCCATTTTCGTCACTGTTTCTGCCCATTTTCCCCATTTTTTTCCACTTTTAAACCATTTTTGCCTCTTCAAACGGATTTTTGCCACTTTTTAACCCCTTTTTGTCCTTGTTTGCACACATCACCATTTTTTGCCCCTTTAAACTGAGTTTTGTCACTCTTTAACCACTTTTCACAATTGTCCCACCATTTTTTTACCTTTCTTAACCCATTTTTTTTAAGCTTTCATCCTATTATGCCTCTTATTAACCATTTTTGCAACTTTACAACCACTTTCAAGACATTTCCCAACAGTTTATACCACTTTAATCCATTTTGACAACTTCAGCCTTCCTTTCTCCTTTTTTTTGTTATTATTCTAATATTTTTCCCTTTTAATTTTTTTTTCAGTTCCATCTACTTTATATTCTGACACCCTGACGTTTGTGCATATCATGGCTTAACTATGAAGTCTGACATTACTTTCAAAATGGTTTAGTCAATGTGCCCACTCACAGTGGTTACATTAGCAAACAAGGTAATTCTGTTTTCAGAAAAGGGGTTTAAAATTTGAAAAAAAAGTACAGTGTGAATAAATAAAATTATTTTTTGAGGTTACTACTCCTGTTAAATATAGAAATGGTCACACATTTACTTTAATGGACCATGATTTTCCTGACACTGGGGCTTTTCCATTATGTTGAGCGGCTTGGTTCTACTGGGTTTGACTCTGCACAAGTATGACGTACCATTTTGAGTCAATGACATAAAATAGCTGCACTTCAGTAAGCCTTGTTTTGTTCCACCAGTAGAAGAAGATGCATCCATTGTTTCCACTTTAAAGTTTCTTCTTCTGTTGCTAATCAGGCAGGTATTTCAAAGTTTGGTGTGGCAGTTGCCACTTACGCACGTCTGTAAGGCGTCCCTGAATTATGTCAACTGACAAATGAAGAGTCATTTGAGAGCCGGCTCTTCTTGCTGAGCTGAGCCAAATGACACGGATCACTAAAAAGACCTGTAATTCCCATCACTATTTGCTAGTTATGTTTGCATAAGTCTAGAGAAGTAAAAATAACAGACTGAAATTGCTTATATCGTTTTCACATGCGTGTAAAGGGAACAGCACCTCAGAGGAAACTATACAGTGACACCCCCAAAATCTAACCTGTTCACCCTCTAGTCCAAAGGTAGGCTTGTGCAAACAATTTTAAAATGCTGCTTGAATCATTGTGTACAAGTTTTGAAACCATGTGATCTTTGACCTATGACTCCAAAATCTAATCAGCTCATCCTTAAATTAGAGTGGACATTGATGCTAAGTTTCAAGATAATCCCTAAAAGAATTCTTCGGATACCGTGCTCACAAGCAAGGGATGAAAATGACGCCTAATGACCTTGATGTTGACTGATGACCTCTAAAATCAAATTAGTTTATCCTTGAGTTAGAATGGACATGTTTGGTAAGCTTGTAGAAAATCCTTCAAACTGTTCTTGAGATATTTCCTTCACAAGAATGGCCTGGAAAGACGTACGAAAGACCAGACAACCTGAAAACAAAATATTATTGCAGACATAGGAGCATAGGTCAGGCTGGATAGCTTAGTGGTTAAGTTGCTGACTTTTTTCCTCAATAAAAGGCAGAAATCATCAGAATCAAGTCAATAAACGGTCTGTTATGACTCACCTAACGGATGAATAAAAATTTGAGTCAGTCAGATGAGATGTAAAGGCAATAAAAGTCCGCTGTCACCTCAAAAACCTCTGTATCCGCGCATTTAATCCTCTGAGCTGCACATAGATGTGTAAATACCAAGACTGACGTTGATGGCATCTCAAAAAGTGATTTTAAAAACATCCATGGTGGCAGGATAGACTCTTTTGCCGGGTTAAAATATAAACAGTCTTTGCTTGGTGGGTTTGTAAACCAGCTACATGCGTACTGCCACCTGGGTTATCGGACTGAGTACATGCGAGGGAGGGGGAGGAATGGCGCAGTGGCACAGTTCAAAACAATCAGGCCTAATGTGTAAGCACCATTAGACTTTGAGATGCATGTGTGTACGAGTTTGTTTGTTTTTTTCTTTTAGCTTTAGATAAAGTGTGTGTGTGTGGATGTGTGTGTGTGTGTGTGTGTGTGTGGGGGGGGGGGGGGGGTGTGTTTATTTAGAGAGAATAGCTGAAGAGACCAGTGTGTTGAGGACTATAGCTTCTAGGCGCCTGCTCTACTGAGACAAACTGGCACCCATGAACAGGCAGGTTAAGGAAGATTTTAGGGGAAGCTTGCTCTGAAATTTCCAGAAAATATCAGGAGTGTGGGGGTGTAAAAAGCTTAGAAACCTTCTGACACTGGGGGGCTCTCAATGAAAACAATAACACACTGAGTGCTCAGCCCTGCCTACCTGTGCAGCTTACTTCTTATTTTGAATTGAGGACTCTGTTTAATAGAAACAGCTCTCTACAAGGTGTGTTTACAAAATAGTGAATTATTGTTTTTGTTTCATGATTGATTTTACTAACCTTGCAAAGCAGATGGATACACGTGTTTCTCTCTAGCAAATCCATCTTGCAAAGCTCCTGTCTGAACCGTTTTGGCCCGGTTAGAAAGTGACAGGATTAATCAGCTACGAGGGGCAGAACTTTCAGGCTCAGCGGAGTCGTGACATAAGCAAGCAGCAACTGAGGCCGGTGCAGATATGGTGGAAGACATTAGCGTGGATGATGCTAAAGCGCCAGTTTATCAGAACTTGATGACATTTCTATGTTAAAAGAAGAACAAAGAACAGCAGTGAGTTGTTTTCTTTTCAAAAATAACAAAGGTCATGCACTGACATGTCTACAGTTGCCATGGTTCACGTTATGCAGTTCTCTATGGAGTTTACTCCTTCATTAGGGGCGCAGCTCAGTAGTGGCTACATCATGTGTTTTGTTGCTCCAGTTGGCCCTTAAGATGTGACAGACAGAATGTTCATCCAATCACCCTCAGTTTTTTTTTTTTTTTCAAAGGCTCTGCCTTTTTCCAATTGCTGTCTATGGATGTTTTTCAGATGGATGTGTGAATCTATCTGGAGTGTCAGGTTATGATTTTACATAATGGAGAAAAGCTGATAAAAGTGGCCTTAATCTTTGTGCTCTAAACCAGTGGTTCTCAACTGGTGGGTCGGGACCCAAAAGTGGGTTGCAAACCCTTTTCCTGTGGGTCGTGAAAGGGTGGTAGGTAAAAAATGTGGCAAATAGTCTTTAAAAGTGTGTGGACATCCTGACATCCTTACATTTTTTTATTAGGTTTTCCAATGATAATGAGTAAATGAAGGTCTCTTTCTCAAGGTTTCAACTTATTTATATTATTTCTCCCAAAATAAAATTGTTTATTCAAAGATTACTTGGAAATTCTTTCAGAAATCACCAAATTTCCATACTCTGAGAAAAACTGAATAAAATAAAATGTGCACCTATACACTCAAAAAAACCAACATGGGTGTCTGTTACATGAACCTAAGTCTAATATGTAGCTTCTACTATATAAAATCAGGTTTTATGGTTGAACACTTTTAAATCATGTAGTTTTAACATAACGTGCAAAAACTTAAAATTTACTAGACTAATTTATGTTAACACAACCTAATTCCACTGAGTTAAAACTACAAATCACCTCTGCTTACAACTCCAGACCAGTAGGTGGCAGTAATGTGTATATTCTTGATTAGGGGTAACCCCTCTTTTATATCAGTTGAAGACCATGGTGAAAGGTGTGTCCCTCCCCCCTCCCTGGCAAAGTTGACTCAACTCATAATCATATTGTGGCGATCAGGAAGCAGTCGCCTGGAGCAGGGACTTCTGGGATTATTTTGTGCAAAAGAATTCTCTCTTCTACTGTTCTATAATGTTCATGTTTCATTGCAAAGTTATAATTATGCATGTTTTGTTTATTGGTTCATGTTTTTAGGGGAAAATGTTTTTCCAAGTATGACACCATGAGTGAGGGGGTTAATGCTGCAGACTACACTACCTGTACGTGTGTAGTTGTGTTCTAAGCAAAAGAAGGTTACTCATGCTTAATACTTGAGTAGTTGTTAAAATTCTTCAGCTTGTAATGGGCCACTCCTCATCATAGATTGCCTCAATATCATGAAAGTTCAATACATGTACCCCTAATAATAAAAAATATCTGGGTGCTATATAGGGCTTTAAGAAACCCAAGGACACTTTACAAGAACAAATTTAGTTGGCTTGAACTGGGGTAATTGAGAAACAGCAACCCAAATACATCATGTTGACCAAACGTATTTACATTTAGGTCAATCAACAAAATTGTTTCTGGCTAAGTTAACGCATTTTACTTGGGTGGAACCACTTCCATAATTTTATCACATTCACTGAGCAAGTTATTTTTTTGAGTGTAATGATGCACTTTTCAAACATGTTTGTTTTGTTCTGTCTCTTTGTTCGTTCATGTTTTCTTCCATTTAAGGTCCAAATTGCAGCATTTTTCATCTGAAACACTTGGTTATGTTAAATATTCTCAGAATTCTAGGTTGCAATTAGTCAACAAGGAGGTGGTCTTGGGTCCTGACTCTAGACCAGTTGAGAACCAGTGCTCTAAACTACTCTGCTATTCATATTTTCCCTGTATAACTTAAATTAATTTTCCATCTCCTACTTCTCAGTTTTATTTATCTGTGAAGCACTTAGCATGGGCTCATTCTATATGAAATGCGCCATACAAATAAAGCTGTCTTACCTTAATCATTATTCCTCTCACGTCCTTTGTTATGGTGCAATAGGAATGTAAAATATCTTTATATAACTTGGTCTGTTGCACTGTAGAATGGTCTTTTTGGCAAGATTTGTCTTGTGAAAGAGATTAAGCATCTCAAGAGACTTCCTGGTTGAACAAACACTGCTGCTAAACAAACAAGTCCCCTGTCAAACAACAGAGATTAAAAAGCACAAAGAAAGTCGAGATAATGATGTGAGTTTACATAGTGTGATAATAAAATGGAATCTAAGGAGGCTGTGTTGTTATTTTCCCAGATGTCTTGCTGTGAAATGTGAAAAATCAACAAACTCGTCGCTCCCCTCTGAAGTTTCTGCTTTTTTGGCAAGAAAAGAGAAAATTGTTTGGAAATGATTGATGAGCGTCCTGAAACAGCAAAACGTGGTAAACAATCATATTTTTCTCAGGGTATTTCAAATTTGTTTGATGAGAATTAAAGCAAAGTTAATTACTGAGTAAATGCCAAAACATTTAAGAGAAAAAACTGAAACATTTAAAAAACACAGCATGATTCCTGCAAGAATGTTCAACATGTTACCTCTTTGTTTTTTCTGCTATACGCCACGACACCAGGGGGTGTGATGTGAATTTTAAGAGTCAATGAAAATAAGTGGAGAAGGTGTGAAGGAAAGCAGAAGACTCTTTTTAAAATCCATCTTCAGTCTGTGAGAGATTCAGATACACAAACATAGGTGTGTTGTTGTGGAAGACGACAGAAATCTAATCTGCACCCTGTGATTATACCACACGGGTCTGAGCGGAAGTAAACACAAACTTTTCCAATCAGAGAAACACAAAATGATGCAAAACAAACAAATATTTCTAAGAAGAGACTGAGATAGGAAGTAGCCTTACCTTTTGAACAGCTCCTTTAGTATCTGAAGTTTAATGTCACTGATGAAAACTATGTTTTTCTCTACATTTACACTCTAGTAAAGAATGAATTAAAGGTTTTATTTTTGTAAGTTGTATTTCACTGCCATCAGGTGAAATCCTCCTATCTCCATTTTTTTGTCATAAATCAGCGCTTTAGGTCAACCTTTACATCTGTCAGTGGATTGTACACATTTACACCAATAAAAAGTAAACATAATGCTGACTATGACCATTCAGTGTTAAATTATTCAAAAAACAAAGCTTTTCATCCCCCTCTCTGTAAAGTGGAGATTTTTGAGATAGGAAGTTATGACTCATTGGCGATTGATGATGTGTGGCTGTTTTTCATACTTTGCCATTAAGAGTATTTATCAAAACTACACAAGGCTCAATCTTTAATCATTTTGGTTTCAGCTGTGGGCTCCCACCCATAGGTATGATCATCAACAGCATAAAAAGAAGAGGGATGTGTCTCTTGTCCACAAAAGTGAAGTCAAATTAGCCCTGAGATGGGTGGTGATGTATGGAGCATTAAGAGCTAGAGTCTGTGTAGTTGAGATCAGCTGAAAGAGCCATTGTACTGATGTCTCACTCCTTCACTTACCAAAACTCACATTTGTATTAGAACACTTTCCACCAGTAATGTGATAAACATCCCTCAGGTGTTATAGCATAAGGCAAAGGTTGGCAGTTTCCTACGCATATAACAGGTCATAAGGTAAAGGCATCACAGGTGTGCTGATGTCTCAGTGTTGATATCTCAGGGTTAAACATTTCTGAGTTCATCTCTACTCCCAAAGCGTAATTTTAACTCCATTCGGAGTGAAATGCTCTTCAGTGTTTGAGTTGTTTGACTGTGTTCATCCATCAGTGTTCAACCTCAGAGTCAAGTGATCTAAGCTCCGCCCACTAAGACTTCAAATCTGTGGGGATGTGTGGGCAGAACTGCCTTTGGGCAGTGTTTGGATGTGTTTTATTCGCGTTTATTTGTGTTTGGACGTTGCCTGTTGTACAGTGATCACTGCTTTGGTTCTGCTGGGATTTCTTGTTGTTTTTGATGTTTAACACATTTGCATCATGAGTGAAGTTATCCACAGAGTTAGAGTTCCTGCTTCTGTCATGTTGTTTAAGACTTTCAAAAGTGTAGTTTAACTGTATGTTGTGCGCACAAATATAGACACTTTTAAGGTGTTAAATTTAGCTCTGTATGAGTTTAGTTAATGTCAGTATTTTACTTTATTATAGAGGTGCCTTTACCTGAAAAACCTGGTTGGAGATCTCTCCTATAGTTGTTCTTTCCAATAAGGAAAGATCATATTTTACCTTAACTTCTCCGTAGCTTCTCAGTTATCTGTACTTAAAGTAAACTTTAAGTTAAATACTACTTGCTTTTTCTTGAATGGATTTATAGAATAGGGCTTTTACTTTTACTTGAGTAAACTGTAACCAGAGTAAGTGTACTTTTACTTGAGTGCAATAGTTGTATACTTTCTCCAGCTTTGCATTGGAAATGACTTCCAGTGATTAAGACTTGCATTCATGTGCATTTTTAAGTCAGTCCACACAATTCAGCCATTAAGTATTTGATTTTTTTGAAATTTTGGTCCAAAGAAAATTGATATTAGAACTTGAAAAGAATGATAATACTCTTCATTAATAGTCATCTGAACCTTGTGATTTTACTGTTCACTGAATCTCTTCAGTAGGTGTCAGGTGTAGTGAATTACAGGAATAGCCTGTGGTTGTATTTTCCTCTAAAAAGAAAGTGTTCGACACTATTACTTTTGACTTTTAAGGTGTCATTAAAGTTCCTTATAGTAGCGTTACACAGTGAAATTGATTGTCAGTGGATAAAGTGGTGTGATTGTGTTTAAATGCACAGATTGTTGTTTTTGCAACTGTTCAGCTAGGGCTCCTTTCCTGCACGTCATTCCTCACTTTCTCTCCAGTTTCTGACTCCATCAACTGTCTTATCTGAATAAAGACAGAAAAGACAAAAAATAAATGTTAAAGTGAGAACATTGCAGAAGCAGGTGTTATTTTTGTAATTATAATCTAATTTTGGTGGAGAGGTGCAGCAGAAAGGGCTCTTGCAATTGAGGAACTATCACACTTTTTTTTATCATCTGCCGCTGTCTGCTGTCTGCACTTTTACTCAGACTTTCTCCTCCAGCAGCAGCAGCAGCAGCAGCAGCAGCAGCAGCAGTGTGCAGTTACCTGGGAGGCTGGCCGTGTCACAGAGTAATGTTGCTGAAACAAAAGGCCTGACAGCAGAAGTGTGGAGAGAGTGATGAGACCCCCTGCTGCTGTGTTAGCCGGCCCGGCCTCAGAGTCTCCTCTCCTGCTTTCTCTTTCAGAGTCCTGGCCCTGAGGGCTCGGAGCCCCAGACCCTGGAGAGGCCCGGGCCCTGGTTTAATGGTTAAGTGATGTCGAGCACTTGTGTGCTGTTCCAAAACAGGTTTCTTATTAATAAAAAACAATGTAGGTGTTGAAAATGGCTTACAGAGGCATTTAATCAGATTAAACCCCATCCAGCTGTGACTTTATTTCTGTTATTATCAGTGGAAGAAAGTAAACAAGTGCATTTACACTGTAGTGCTTTATTTGAACATAGTTTTGATCTAAATTTCTTATTTTTTTTCAGGGAGGATTTAAATAGGGTTTATATATTCAGTGCATTAATGATTAAGTCAAAAATATAAAAAAATAAATCTGCGATATAGACTACTACATAAGTATAATAAAGATCACTAAAGGGGGGCAAAGGTACTTTATTTTTTAAAGCTTATTTTTGTTGCTCTAACTTGTTCATTCACAATATTTGTGTGTTTTAATTAAGGATGTAAGAGCAAAAGAAAGGCTGCAAGAGCAACAACAAATCTTTGACAAATTTCATTTAAAACATTTTGCATACTTCACCACAATGAGTGTTATAAATAAGTTAAAGAATTAAAAGGCTAAGGGCTAAGCAGAGGTAACTGTTTTAAAGAGGATTTTTGTGAAACCATCATCCAATCAACTATATAAATTATGCACAGACTAAACTTTTAATCAGTCTATATTTGACTTGAATGAAAAAAACAACATGAGATAAGTCTTTCAACTTAAAATAAACTGATAAATATGCTGTAACAGCATCTCAGTTCAGGATCTTGTTGAAAACCTGTTGGGAGCCTCCACATGAAGTGATATAACTCCACCATCTTCTCCTCTGTCTCTCCCAGCCTCTTGTGGTTGCCAAGGTAAACCTTAGGGTGACCATGGGATCGGCTGCAGCCTCGAAAGGGACGTCCGGCTGTGACGGGGCGCGTGACATGATACTCAACAATCAGACGCCATGACAACCTGGCAGCAATGCTGTTGATTCAACAACCCCAGACTGTATGAGGAGCTGCAGAGAGCGGGCAATAAACATGTTGCTGAGTTCAGGAAGCACTGAGACATGACAGAGGATCAAAGGCCTGTACGACATAAGGAGTTTTTAATACCTGCAGATGAATAACAGGAAAATATCTGCCCAAAGTTTTCAAGTATTTCTAGGGATTTGTTCATTTATTTCTTATTGACTTTCTTATGGAAAGATCTGAGAGAGTCTACATTTAGAATCAAAGAGATATCAAGGTTTTAAATGTCCTTAAATTTCATGTAAAAAAAAAAAAAAACTCAAATAGAATTTAGAACAAGAAACTGCTGCATTGAACTGAAATATTTATATCTGCTGCCTTTTATTTGCATTTTTTCAAGCCTAATAAGATTATCTGGTACACGTATTTTGTTGTCTGAACTGAGATTTAGGTTATAATAATATGCACTATCCCTGGTTACCTAATTGATAGAACAACTTAAAAGTACAGCAGAATTTTTAGGAGAGGCAATGCAAACACAGGTCCTGAGGGCATCAAGGATATTCAGTCCCTTTTTTGTCAAGTATTACCCTATAAAATGTTTTAAATTGGTTCAGAAAAACGTAGGCTTATACGTCACTCAACATAACTAACTTTGAGAACTTTTTCTTCTACACCTTTTTTTACTTCTGAATTCATGGATGTCGATTAAATGTCTAGAAAAGCTGAAAAGTCATTATGAAAAGAGACTTCAGTGGCTGTAGTTGTTTCACAAAGGGCCCTGGCCTGTAAAAAATAAGCCAGTATATCATTTCTAAAATCAAATGCATGGCTTCAAAGTAAATCCTTATTCTGATGTTGTTGCTTTTAGTATCAGTTAGTCTCAACATCCTGAAAGAATTATTTAAGCTCAACATGTCTGAGTGCCAGTTAATGCCGTATGTAGTGGTACATGTTACACCAGATATTTCAGAGATATTTAAAAGAACTTCAGGATCTTTAAAAAACAATAAGTAGATCCCCTCTTCCACATTTTGTAGATGTATGTTTCATTTAAGCCACATACTGTTTGTATTAGTAACTACCATGATAAAATTATGACTTCTAATAATGAACAGAAAGAGTGCTGAGTGCTGTTTTCATCTAAATACAAATGTTTGTTGTTGACTTATTATTGGCCAATTTGTTTTATTTATTGATTATGTGTTTAATGACTTCCCCATTTGAATAAAAGCAAAACCAGAGAACCCAGATAAAGAAAGTGAAAAAATGAGGATTTAGTTCAGTTCTGTTCCCTTTTCAGAGCAAAAGAAAGACCATTAAAATAAGACAAAGGTATACATGTATGTATGAAATACACAGGTGGGACAAAAGAACCTCATAATAACCCCGTCATAGGAGGATGTCACCTAACACATTAATACACCTGAGAGGTCCTGTCACTAAATACCAGAAAATTCATTTATTCAAATAGAGTCTAAAAGCAGGAAGATGATGCCATTTACAGGCAAACAATTTCATGTATTTAAGGAAAACAGGTAAAAAGAATAATTATACTATTAATAATAATAACAAAAATAATCTTCAACTGCCTATTTGCTCTGAACAATTCATTTTTGTGATCTGACTGCATAAAATGTTACCCGGTCTATACTGCCACCTAGTGGCTGTAATGATACATTAAAATGTTTATTTTTCTTAGTTATCCAGTGTGTCTGTAGCTGTCTTCTGTTTGATAAGCCTACTTAATACTAAGTACCTTCATAATTTCTATTCTAAGGAAAATGCTCTCTTTAAATATTAAATATCTCTGAATTTTCTGAAGATGCTGAATTCCTGACTTTAAGAGCCAATTTTGCATTTTAGTGAGTATTTAGTATTCTGATCAATGAGCAATGTAAACTTTTATATAGACTACTAATTTGGGATCCAGGAGTATTGATGTAGTAAAACATGAGAATGATGGGTAGGTTGTTTTTTATTTGTGTTTTTTGCTTTGCTTTATTAGTGTTTCCCTCTTTTTTGATACTTATTTTTAACTATAATGATTGGACTGATTTTGGCCAACATTTACAGTCATGTCTCTGTCTAATCTGTCCCGTGCCCTTTCATTTTCACTTATACCTTTTTTTCTTCTTTATGCTACAGATCATGTCTGGGGTTTTCCTCCAGCTTATCTGATTGAGAACCAAAAGTCAAACTGATTATCACAGTTGTTTACAAACTGTTCTCCTGTGACTCCTCTTTAGCAGATAAAAAAAAGAGTGAGCGTCTCTCTCTGTCTCTTCATTGTGATGATGAAGCTGAGGGCAAGATCTGACTCTTCATCTTTTCTTGTCCTTTCACACTTAGTGGTGATGTCTGGTGCATGTGAGCACCAGAGTGAGAGAATAAAAACTCAGAAAAACTTTGCATTAATTAAACAAAAAATGGTCTTGAAATATTTAACTATGAGCGGAATCTAGAAGAAATGAAAGTTTCACTTGTTGAAGTAAATCAAGGGGGTGTGGGGGGGGACTTAAACATGATATTCTAATTTTCTGAGATGCACCTGTAGTTTCCTTTACATGCACTAGAGGGAGCAATCCTACAAGTGTCCCTTTCACCCACATTACGTCTAACTCATGTAAGAGTTCTGCAGATGTGAAATGCTCATCTGACTGTGACGCCAGGTGATCTAAATCAGGGGTTTCCACCTTGCCATGCAAAGAACCCCATATTGCATAAGCCTTTTGCATGGACCGCCATGTTGCAATATTTTTACAATCGTTGCACGTTTTGATAAGCATTATTCGAATAATATCACCGTTAACTCTAAGTTAAAGGAGGCGAAAACTTAAAGTTAAAAGAAGTGAAGAAAAAAGAAGAGGTAAAAAGACTCCTGAACATCTCCTCCACGTACTGTACTCATACAGACCCTCACATCTGGAGTCAAAGTCCGGGGGTTCTGTATCTGTTGACCGTCTCTCTAAAATTATCGGGGCTCGTCATCACGTGTGTCTCTCATGTTTCTGCTGGGACCGGCTAAGAATAGAAGGGCACTGACACAGATTAACACTGCTGCTCCCTCTCTCACTCACTCGCCCGTTCTCACTCTTTCTAAAAACCAATTATTTTCCATCTGTCACTCTTACGACCCCAAACTTCCTCCTTCTCTGCGTGTGTCTTGACCTTTTTTATGTTTAACTGCTGACCTCTTCTGTTGGAGAGTAGACAAGTGTAATTGGGATCTAAACTTAGATCACAACAGGCTAGACAGCGATCTATATAACTGTATGTAGTTCTGTCTTTCCTGGTGAGTCTTCTTGACCTGATCTATTCCTTTGACTTTGCAGCAGCACAGGAGAGTCCTTCTGTAAATGTCACATCTAATCCAGGGGATGGAGAAAAATCTCCAGCATATGTGGGGATGTCCTGTTAGAAAGAGAGTGTTGATCCGGCACTGGTCAGACAGCCAATCACAGACAGCCAACTTGAGCCTGATTGGCTGGTGTGCTGGGTCACTTAGGGTGAACTTCCTCTGTGTGTCTCCTTGGCTGAATGTAAACAGGGTGAATGTGTCTGGGTTGGTGTGTCCAGGTCGTATCAGTTAAGAGTTAAGAGCTGCAAAGTTACTTTCTCCTAACAGTGTCTTTGTTAGCTAAGGGTTAAGCTTAGATTAGCTTTATGCAAAAGTCAACATACATCACTCCTGCAGTGTAAACAGTGCAAAGCAAGACGACTGACTGTGTCTTAAAGCTCCAGTAAAGACATTTTTACTGGCTATGACACAGACTTACATTTATATGGATGCCTCTTTATGACCTACTGAAGCAATACAAGTCTTATCAACAAAGCTTACCAAGTGTCAAACAGCACCATGCTGAAACAACCTGTTTTTACATTTTGGCAATACAAGGTTCCTAAAATGTGTTATCACTGACTTTAGGAAGGCAGGATGATTTTTTCTTAAAATTAAAAAAAAAAAAAAAAAAAAAACACTGCTTCACAGGAAGGCGCCAAAATCCACACTAACTAAAGCCCAAAATTGACTGGCCCTGCAGTGTCTTGCTGGGTCATATGATGCGTGTCAAGTACCACCCCTCACACATACCAGTCTAACTCCCCACCAGCTACTATTGGGCCAGGCGCTTGATACCAGAGTCAAAAAGGCCCCCGGGGGTAGCCTCCCAACCTCTCTCAGCAACAAAAACCCATAAGGGCAGGGGTGTTTCACCAGCGGCCAAGGCCTCCCCTTACTTTTCACCTTGAACAGAAGATGACACTAAATTTCTTCCACTGTGCTTCCGAACAGCTACATACCTATGTTAGCCTTGCTTTGTTAGCTATGTAAGCTACACCGGCTGCATTGGAATGTTTTCATGGATGACGAGCTCTTTCCTGTAAGCAGACAGTTCACTTGGCTTTATTCAACATTTTGCAGTATAGTTTGAAGGTCAGGTTTTTGACTTTGACCTTTGGTATCTTAACCCTTACCCTCACCATAAACAGAAGTCTGATGTGACTGTATTTGAAAAATGTAATTGTGTAAGTCCATTCTCAGATGAACGGTCAGGTGAGTGGCCGTTAGAGATGAACGTGCTGTAGCCTGACTGTCTTGAAATTGACTTAATCTTGTGTTTTCCCCCTTACACTTCCACGACGTTCACACTGAAAGAAAGACATCACAAGGGTGTAAATATCATGCCTTGAAACAGCAGTGTGAATCAACTCAGTAAAAGCAAGAACAAAACAGTTCCTTTAGATGGCCTAAAGACCATTTGGGAATCCCTTTACCTTTAATGTAATTCATACATTTTTCCAGTGCTTTGACTTCTAAACAAATATTGGCAAAACTTTAAGAAAACTGGCAAAATGGTTTCCACTTTTGATAAATCCTTAATCTTAGCATTTTAATTTTGTTAAGTTTAGATGCTAAAAATGGTAACAATACTTTCGAACTGCATAATCACATTGAACATTAATTAACAACTAGCACACCTCTCAGTAATACTTTATTATCTTATTACATATTCATTCTTTACAAGCCCATATCCTTGACATGAGCACCTAAGTAAATGCTTGCCTTCATCAGCCAAGACACATCCAATATCCAAGGCTCAAAGAAAAGTCACGCCTGTAGACGGATCTCTGTCAGCAGATCATCTTTCCATCCTGTCACTGCATAACACTGAACAGTCTTTGAACAGTTGGGTAAACATATAAAACAAGTTTATCAAGGTTAAGAGCTTTTGTGACTTTTACTTTGGCCACTGAGAGCCCTTTAAACATCATTAAGTTGTTAAGCGAGCTACAACATATCTCAAGTGCATCACAGATATCTGGATAAACACAGGAGACTGGTGTTGTCTTTACTGTGGGCGGTCCTTTTCTAATAGGAAAATGATCAGGGAGGGAGCTAGGCTAAGTGTAGACATTAGCATGCTATTTAACGCAAGACGTAATTACAATGATAGTGAGTGAGTCAGCAAATTAATTAATGACTGTCTTGATTGAGTCATATTTCTAAAGGTGTACAGCCATACTAACAGCTCTGTAAAGCTTTACTTTGACACAGTGATTTTCTAAGCTAAATGCTAGCATGTCTGCATGCTAACATAAAAAGTGTTTGTGTTAAGTTGGTGTACTGAGCTAGGTTTTTAGCATGCTAATATTAGCTGATAATAAACACACAGTTCAGTTTTAAAGGCAATTGACTTTGCAGGTATTATAAATTAGTATTGTCCATTAGAATGTAATATGGTAATTTCAAAAACTGCAGTGTGAGAGCTGGCAAGCTGGTGAGCTGCTGCCATCACTGAAGTAGCCTCGGCTGCTGTCCTAAATGGAGCATCTACCACCAGAAAGCTGCAGCTAAAATATCTATAACCATGAGCACCACCTACAGGTGACATATCAGGTGATCAGGCTTGTTTTGAGACCTAGTATGTAGCTATAACTTTGTTCAGAGTAATCACTTTAAATAGGCTAAGGATTAAGAAATTTTTAAACAGCTGTTTTCCTGGCTCTTACACTAATTATTTATTTTGAACATATAGTAATGAATCAGCTTTAGGACTGCATCACGTCCTGTGTTTTATAACAGTCCATCTAACCGCTGATCAAAGTTTCACTCAAATGTCTTGATGGCAGCAACACATCTCAAAAAAGTAGGGACAGGACCATATTTATCATTGTGTAGCATCCCCTCTTCTTTTAACAACAGTCTGAAAATCTCTGGGAAGTGAGGAGACCAGTTCCTGGAGTTTTGGGAGAGACATGTTGTCCCATTCTGTTCTGAAGTAGGATTGTAGCTGCTCAACAGTCCTGGGTCTTCCTTGCCAGACTTGCCAGACAGATTTTACGAGGTGCCAAATGTTTTCTTTTGGTAAAAGGTCTGGACTGGAGGCAGGCCAGTTCAGCACCTGGACTCTTTCAATGCAAACCGTGCAAAGCCATGCTGTTGTGATGGATGTGATCTGTGGTTAAGCATTAAGCATTATGGCCTTCCCTGAAAGAGACATTGTCTGGATGGGAACATATGTTGCTCTAAAACCTCTATAAACTTATCAGCATTGATAGTGCCTTTCCAGATGTACAAGCCCACGCCATAGACACTAAAATAACCACATACCATGAGAGATGCAGGCTTTAGGACTGTACGCTTATAACAACCTGGATGGTCTCTCTCCTCTTAGTCCACAGGACAAAGATCCCCTAAAAAGACATTGAATTTTGATTCATTTGACCACAAAACAGTATTCCATTTTGCCTCAGTCCATTTCAAATGAGCTTTGGCCCAGGGGAGACAGCAGCATTTCTGGATCTTGTTCAAATATGGCTTCTTCTTTGCATGTTACAGCTCTAACTTGCATTTGTGTGTGGCCCTGCAAACTTTGTTTGTAGGCAATGATTCCTGGAAACGTTCCAGAGCCCATGCAGTGATTTCCAGTACAAAATCATGCCTGTTTTTAATTAGTGCCACCTGAAGATCATGACCATCTATTACTGACCTTTGGCCTTATCCCTTGTGCACAGAGATTTCTCCAGATTCTCGAAATCTTTTGATGATATTCTGTATTGTATATCCTTCTGAGAGCCGAGCTTTTGCATGGAATTCATTTTTAGTTTCTCAAACTTACAAACGATCAGTAGGACCTGATAAGTATAAAACCTAAGCCTTGTCTTTGAACAGGAATTAATTTTCACTAAAAATTATTTCTGCATTGCACATGAGAACAGCCTTATTTTACTTTACAACACAAAAATTACAATTTTTTTTTTTTTACAAAAAATACTACAATTTAAGTGTTTTTCGGACAGTTGGTAGGGGGGCATTCGGTCAGTAAATAATAGTGTCTGTCATTTAAAGATGTATGTGTACATCTTTAAAATCCCTTTTAAATATAGAGATTCCCAAGCACAAAAATCCCCCTAAATTCCCTAAAATTACAAATACAATACCAAAAATTTTGTGAAAATTCAGAAATCCCTAAAAAAAATACCCGAAAATGTCAAATATTCCCCAACATCTCAGAAAGCTTTTCTAAAAAAGAAAAAGCCAAAAGAATTACATGAAATTTTAGACAAACATTCCACGAAAAGTCCTGAAACACTTCAACAAATCCCCTCAAAATTTCTCCTAAAACTCACCAAAAAAATCAAATAAATTCCCTGAAAATTCCATGGAAAATTATTAAAAACAACTTTCAAAATGTACAAATAATACTTACTTCTCAAATTCTCATGAAAATATAGAAATTTCCAAAGCATACTGATTATAAATAAATAAAACTCTCCAAAACATACTGACACATTCCTAAAAAAAATTTAAGAAATTTCCTGAAAATTTCAAAGTGAATTGTCCAGACATTCCAAGCAAATTACTCAAAATTTCATGGAAATTTTGGACAATAATCTATAAAATTCTTGTGTAGCAATTTACTACTATGTTGTAGGAAAGTCAAAATGTCCTCATATGAGCATGCAGTGTCTCAGGAAGATATGGTGGGATATTCAATTTCTATGCAATTTTAAACTGAGAAACATTTTTCTGAAATTGTTCCACGATTTTTAAACTCAGTTTTTTGGGGATTGGTGAACCATTGCCCATCTTTACTTCTTAGAGACTGATCCTCTCTAAAATATTTCTTTTATACCCAGTAATGTTGCTGACCTGTTGCCATCCAATCTAACTAGATGCTGAATGTGCTTCCAGCTGTTTTTCATTACAACTTGCTTTTCAAGTCTTTTCAAGATGTGTTGGTGCCATCAAATTCAAAATGAGCTATTTTTCATGTAGTGATAAAATGTTTGTGTTAACATCTGAAAAGTTATGCCCTATTATGAATGCAATATGGGTTTATGAGCTTTGCGGATCATTGCATTTTGTTTTAATTCAAATTTTGCACAGCATCCCAAATGTTTTGTGGTTGTAAGTAATTGTTAAACAAAAAATTCAACATTTTTATTACTTATAATGTTAGATACTGCTTCGTTTACCTGGCCTAGACCTAATTCCAACTTCTATTGTAACCAGCAGTAAAATAACAATAAAAATCTCAAAGCCTGTTATTAATTGTGTGCCATTTCTATTACTGAAGCCAAACAACACAGACTTCAGTGAGTGTAGGCAGTCTAAGAGACTGGCTACCAAGGAAAAACATCCGATGTCCTCCCAGATTCCTGTCTCACATTGTTTGGATGGAGACCAGCATTGTGGATGATAATACTGGAACATGTGGTACAGTGTAGGAAGAAGAAATAACTTCTGTGATCACACAAGAACAGGAGGTTATGCTGGGGTCATAGAGCTGACTTTGCAGTTACAAAAGTACACCACCTTGTCAACGAATGCATTTTATTTTTGTCTTAAAATGGGAATGCATTTGGAGAGAGTTAAACATCAAAATGTGAAAAGCTATGCTACTCTTTTCCCATGTTACCTGTCTCTTTCATCAGTAAAAGAAGGGCATGCATGCCACTTTTAAGGTAACAAATAGACTGGGTAATTACTTTGTCTTTGTTTGCATTAAACAAATTAAACTAATCCAAATAAAACTAATCCAACTAATCCAAGGGTCCTGTTAAAAGCCTGTAAGACCCATTCTTATTATTAGCTCAATGCCCCTACCCCATTTTGGTTTATCAGTAAACTGAGTTTAAGATTGTCCGTGCAATCAACATTTCTGAAAAGCACATGTTAAATAAAGGCTTTAATTCATGCAGTGATAAACAAATTGTCAGTCATGTAGGAGTCAAGCTCCGGACTTGTGTCAGAAAAGACGCTGTTTTGACGCTGTTTTTAGACTTAACTGCATTAGTCTGAGAACAACATGTGCTCTATGTAAATGAGAAGTAAAGGTGTTCTGCCTGTGGGAAATTTAAAAAATAGTTGACATACTTGTATAGTGTTCTTGGCCCCGCTGTGGCAGCCTCGGGGCGTCCTGAACTTCACAGACAGCGTGAGAAGAAAAAAAGCTTCTTTGACGTCAGCCACGTTAGTTTTCAGTAGTCCAAGATGGCGGAGGTGAGCGGGCTGAGGAGCAGAAATCACATCGAGCCCAACTGCAAAAGCCGAGTCGTTGACGAAGGTAAATCGTCTAACTCGTGTCTGGTAGATGTAGGACAGTAAGCCGACAGGGTGGACGAGGCTCAGGAACAAATTTAAGGTAGTTTAGCTCCTGTCGCCTATGTCTTTGTTAGTCGCAAACTCTCGCTTTTCCGTTAGCCAGACGCTTCTGTTTTCAGTTGGGAGACCCGCGGTGTTCTGCCAAATGTGGCACCCCAGCCAGGATGCCCCCTCTACTTCGAAACTATTTTGTCAACAAAGTCTGAGCTGTATGAGAACTTGTTAAAGTTGGATTCTTAAGTTTCTTATTTTTTTGAATGTGTCAAACCATGTTGTCGATCCAGTAACTTTATGTTAAGCTGTTGTTTGAAAGTGATTCTGACCCGGATACGAAATTGAACGCGACACCTGTCGGCTCGTTTGTCCTGGCCGTCACTTTCACTTGGACGGCCGAAAACCGGCAGCTCGCCCGGGATTGTCTGTTCACTAAACCTGCCTGTAGCTGCACATTCACCGTGTATTGGCTTCGGCAGCTTGGTTTCTGAACTTTGAAACTGTCCGCTGTACAGCAGTTTCCTGTGACGGGGCTTCAGCCTCACTATACGTTAATCTTCTCATCCCCCCTAATGACTGGGATATATTTAAATGCTCTATTATTAGTGTGTTCAGTCTGAAAGAAGACTTATCTACGCAATTAAAAGGCTAAATGTGTCCACAAAAACATCACTGCATGTGCATTTAAGTGCTAAAACCTGTCAGAGAAAGTGCACACATTTAAAAGCTGGTCTCAAAACACTTGTGTCCATATGAGAAGTGGAACACGATTTCCTGTTCTGCTTCTATGTAGTATTAGTAAAATGAAGCGGTTTTAAAGGAGGTAAAGGGTGAATCAGAAGTCGCTGTGTGTATAAAGTTTATCTGAAACTTATATAAGGATTGAACTCTTCATTTGTCATATCAAATGGGTTTCGTTTCAATGTTTCTTATCCTCCATCAACAAGTCTGCATTCAAAGTACTTAGATTTCATAAGTGCCACTGATTTAGCTATATACCAGTGTCAACTGTCTAGATAAAACAGTTTAATGCGAGTTAAACCATTTTTAGTGTTAATAATGCTGCCTGACTTGTTATAAGGGATGTGATTTAGAATTCGGTAAGGGATTAAATTGTGATACAACTGTGATAACAGTGAGAAATAAGATTGTTTTTTGAAGCACTTTGTTGGCTGAAATGCTATTGTGGCTCTCATAATTAGATCTAGACCAGTCTAGTCGGCTGAGTAAGAATTATCTACATTTGCAATACTGTTTGATAATCAGTTACAGATGTTACAAATGCCTAATTTTATAAATTATATGATTCTGGTGAAAATCAAATGACATTTGCACTGTACCACAGCAACATAAATAGAAGTACAAGTTGCCCAATATTGAGTAATGTGATGCGTTTTGCTAATGAAAATTGCTTGCAAACTGCAAAATTATTTATGCAGATTAAAGCAGTGTTTTCCCAACTTTTTTTTCTTGTGACCCACTTTTTACAAGGTAAGACCCAACACAGTCCAATTTTGTTTCTGTGCCTTATTGCTTATCATGTCTGCCTTCTGCAGCATCCTCGGCTGGTTGGTTAAGCTGCTGGCAGGTGCTAGGGTGGGTATTGTTAATTCTGGGCTCAGTCTGGTCCTGATCTGGTGCCTTCTGTTTTACAAGCTTGGAAGGAGCCACTTCACCTGTGTTACAAAGCGTTCTTTGCATGCTCAACCCCTTGGGCCTTCAGTGGCTTTCTGGTCTGGAACAATGTGTTTATTTTTCTGTCAGCCAAACATCAATAACTCTGACTTCAGCTCTTTTGTCATCCAGTGGCTGATAGTCTTGTTTGTGTTTTATTATGGAAAGGGTGAGTGTTAACCCCCTCTCCTGGGATGGCAAAGGCAACAGAAAAGTAATCAGAGTACACTGGTGTGTTTTGTTGTAATGCATTACCCCCAACGCTGTGAAGAATTATGGAATAGTTCACTTAAATGCATTATCATGTCTCTATCTCAGCCTGTAGTTGTTGGGCCAATGATGACAGTAAAACCCACTCTTCTCCTGCTGCTCATTTTTAGGTGAACTAAATATATAAGATGATCATACATGTCTTTGTGTTATCACAGGTTCTGCTGGATGGGCTGCTTAAAAATGTGTGGCATTTATTAAGAGTATACCCACTTCAGGCAACACTACACCACTGGTTATATTTCTCTAATCCTTTTGAAGGATAGTTAATGGTCCACCTTTAAGACTCGTTACTGAGATAACATCATGAGTCTCTTGTCATGATAACCTTTATGTCTATACTTTCATACAGGCCAGCTGACTCTGTGGCAGCAGCATTCACTGACAGCAGCACCTCTTAATATGCACTTTGTCCTCACAGACTCCCCCATGGGTCCTCTTGCTGCGACTGAACATTTGCCCCTCTTGACTCTTGTCCAGAGAGAATGTGTCAGGTTGTTTTCTGCTGGGATGTCAGTGTGTCTGCATTTTAATTGGTTACAGTGCTCTCCTGATCTCTTACACACCCTCAATTCTGCTGTTTTGTGTATTAACAGCCATTGTTGCAACAGCAAAAGTACACTTTTATAGTTTTTCTTTACTTTTGTGTGATATTTTTCTCTCTTGCAGTCCAAATCTGAAATGTTGTAAGCAACAAGACATCGGCATACATTCAGCATGATCTGACTTGCACAATCTTAGTTACTGACTAACTTGTTTGACTCAGTTCTACTCGAAAACCCTTTTTTTCTTAATTATCTTTAAAAAGTATGAATCCTCCCATATTTAGACAGCTGGTGGAGCTAAGTGGACCATGTCCTTATCAACGTTTGCCTCAGATATAGCGCAGGAGTCCAGGGAGGGCAGAGCAGATTTGGGACGCAGTGCTGAGATGTAGGGTAGACACATACTATTCTTGCCTTGCAGAGTTAAAGATAGACCCCCAGCCCTCTTACTAGAGAACAGAGAGGATGCCACCTGAATATAATTGTTTGTTTTGCGATGCACTGTACAAACTTCCCCCATCCCTCTTTATGTGAGCGTGTTTGTCTTAAAATGAAAACATGTAGGCCTGTAAACATCTGTTCAAAGCCACTGAACGATAAGAACAAATGTGGCTAATTTTAGTTCTGCCCTCATTTTCCTGCAAGCTGAGGAGTAGGACAGGGCATTAGCCACTTTATTATGAAGTGTTACTGTAGCACTGAGTGCACATAACAGCTAAGTTAATGGTTTTCCCTGTGTGTCGATTGTGTATGTCCCTCACACACGGTCTGCTGCAGCAGAGTCCTTGCAGTCCCAGCAGAATAGTGTCTTTGTGTGGGTCCCCCTCTATGGCTGCAGTGCAGTTGCCACTTCATCCTACTGAGTACTGCTCTGGACTTGAGGGGGGACCCTTCACCTCCACAGGCTGAGGAAATATGCACGGCTGATTTGTGTGCTGAGCAGATTACTTTGTCTGCCCTGTGCTGTTAGGAGAACCGCCTCAAAACCAAGACTTGCTGCCATAACTCGGCACTTTGTAATCTCTATTTACAGATTCTATGTAATTCTATGATTAGGCTATATGTTTAAAATCTGTACACATGGATCTTGATTTTCAGTAGGGATGCACGATGATTATCGGTACTGATAAATTATCGGCCGATATTGCATATATTTTACATGTTTTTATTTTACCGGTAATAAAATATTAACTGATAGAATCAACCGATAATAAAGGCGTTTGTTTTCTTTCTCACCAGAATACACATTCCAAAACAGCAGGTGGCGTTGCAGTAAAAGACCCGCTGTTAAGCACCAGAGAAGAAGAGGTAGCAGCCTTAGTGCAAAGAGGCTAAAAGAGGTTAACAACACGGCGGTACTGGCGGAGTTATTCAGTATTTGTTTGTAGAATTTGCCCTGCAAAGGTCCTGAAGAGTGGAAAGAAGTCCTCAACAAATCTTAAGTCACAAAAGTCATTATCCTAACTATGTTAAAACACAGTGGTAGCAGCTGCTAGCCAGCCGCAGGCATTAGGACCGAGCCAACGGCTAATATCAGGCAGAGTGCTGAATCAGCAGGCATTGGAAACTGCAGAAAGTTTGCCAGAGCCAAAAAGCGCAACATTATAATAACAAAATCAGTCTGACAGTCTCCTGATCCACTGCTAGTCTCATAGACATGTCCCTGGCCTGCTCTGTTTGATGTGGTTTCATTCAGTCTGATCAACATTAGGAACTGGAGTTTAGCCACAGATTACGGTGGTCTTTACATTTTTAACCTATTTCTGATATAACTTATGTCAGTGCATATTTTTAATCTTTATGTAAAACATCAGGTCTCTTTATTTCTGACTTAAGCAGCAAAACAAAAGACCCCCAAGCATCTCCATTTGTTAAGCATGACAGCCTGTTATTATTTGGTTTTATGTCTGATTTGACATGAGTCAGCTGAATTCTTGTTTTGTTGATTGAAATGTCAGATTGGACCACTTGTCAAGATACTTTAATTCATTTCAAGGGAGAAGGGGAAAACCTATGTCAGTTGTTTGTGTATGTTGTACTTCGTACACAAATGTTTAACTAAAAAAAAAGTTAACTATAAAAGCAGTTATAAAGTCAGAATAGTTCTTTGTTTTTTGAAAAACATGAGTGATATTACAGGTGTGTCTCAAAAAATTAGAATATCATGAAAAAGTTCAATATTTTTTGTCACTCTTTTCTGAAAGTGAAACCCATATATTATATAGACTCATTACACATGGCTTACAGATAAGAAAACCCAAATTTCAGTGTCTCAGAAAATTAGAATATTACATAGGATCAATAAAAAGGGATATTTTCAACAGAAATGTCAGGCTTCTGAAAAGTATGTTCATTTCTATGCCTTCAATACTTGGTTGGGCCTCCTTTTGCATGAATTACTGCATCAATGCAGTGTGGCTTGGAGGCGATCAGCCTGTGGCACTGCTCAGGTGTAATGGAAGCCCAGGTTGCTTTGATAGCGGCCTTCAGGTCATCTGCATTGTTGGGTCTGGTGTCTGTCATCTTCCTCTTGACAATACCCCATAGATTCTCTACGGGGTTCAGGTCAGGCCAGTTTGCTGGCCAATCAAGCACAGTAACACCATGGTCACTGAACCAGCTTTTGGTACCTTTGGCAGTGTGGGCAGGTGCCAAGTCATGCTGGAAAAGGAAATCAGCATCTCCATGGTGCTTGTCAGCAGAGGGAAGCATGAAGTGCTCTAAAATGTCCTGGTAGATGGCTGCATTGACTGTGGACTTCAGAAAACAAAGTGGACCAACACCAGCAGATGCCATGGCAGCCCAAATCATCACTGACTGTGGAAACTTCTCACTGGACTACAAGCAACACATCCATATTATTGCACATCCATACTTTTTACTTTATACAAATCTACATCGTGACATTGTTTTTCTGACAAACTTTATTCTTAATTGTGGGTAAATCACATTGGTATTTGTGTCCTTTTATGACTTATTCCACAGCAATGAGCACAAGTGAGCTGCTCTAGGCCACAACTTAGATTCTGCTGTTGAACTCAGACTGAAAAGATGAGCAGCACTCCTCTTATATGTTATGGACAATGAAATGACAGTGTTCATGTTGCACATGTAAGAGCCCCTGAAGTATGCTGACCTCTGGCTTTATCAGAATTACTGAGAATTATGCATCTGTTTCCAGAAGAGCGTTGTCAGAAAATGATGGGAGATTGCTGATGGATTTGAGATAGGATACTTTGCAGCTCTCTTGGGTCTATCTTTAAATGTCCTCTAACATTTTCAAAACTGCTCTCCCTTTGTCTTGACATAGAGCAGGACTTCGACAGGGGTCAGTACTAGCTGTTATTATCGTAGAGCCCAGGACTCAAACCAGTCCAGGTTTTGGGTTTGTAGTTGCAGCAAATGAAACATCTGCATTGTTTACAGTGCATTGTTGGTGTATTAGCTGACTTCTTGGTGTCTATTTGAAACTTTACAATGCATTTGTAGAAAAGTCTTTTCCCCATTGGAAATGGAAATCTGATTAGTGTGCTCATTGCTTTGCACTGCCAGTGTTTCTGTAGTAGTGAGCAATGTGTTGGTTATGCATTATTAGCTGTGCACTTCCTGCCATACTGTTTAGCAACACTTAAATCAAAAATGTCACTTCAGCGTCAAGCTTGTCTGAGAGATGTTAGTCACTTTCAAACATGTTGCTCTCTCACACAAACACAGACCTAGAGACTCATTGATTTGTAGGTATTGAAAGTGTTAAATGAGAGGCTGAATTAAAAAGTAACTTTACATTTAGCTTCATCTTACATTGTAAAGCCTGTTACATGCTTGACGCATCTGCGAGGTCGCGAGTGTCCCTGTGTGTCTGCACATCGAATGTGACATCACGTATTAAGTTTGTGTTTGTGGTACAGAAACTTAAATGGCTATTACTGGTATACAAAATAAGTAAATAAGTGAATGACTAATACTTAATACATGTTGTCATACTTGTTCAGTGGACTGTGAACCAGGTATTTGGCCACTGTGAGTTTTCACTTGAAGGTGTGTCGTCTTACATGACTGCTTCAGCCAAATGTCTACAGTCTTTGAATACTGTCTATCACTGTGCGCTGAGGTTTGTCACAGGTTGTAGTCGCCTCACACATCACTGTGAACTCTATGCCAAATCTGGCTGGCCCTCTCTGAGTGCTCGCAGATACACTCACTGGCTCACTCTGATCTTCTTGGCTTGGTTCCTACTTATTTATGAACTCTTCTTCAAAGAACTAAAAGCCACTATGCTTTGCGTTCCTGTGATGTTTTCCACCTTCTTGTTCCTCGTGTCAGGACTGAACAGGGGAAAAGAGCGTTCAGTTTTGCGGCCCCCTCTGTATGGAATTCTCTCCAGACTGTCTGAACTCATCTCACTGGAAAACTTTCGCTCTATCTTAAATGACAGACAACGCGAGTCCATGGAACAGTGCTTGTGTTTTTAAATCATTATTGTGACACCTATTCCTGCACTTTAAAATGTGACGTTGCTCTAATTCTTAATTATTGTTCATTTTAACTTATTGTTTATTATCTGTCTCTCGAATATGTATTATTTATTATGACGTGTGCTGCTGACCTCTTGGAAAGGTCAGCCTTGTGAAAGAGATCACGATCTCAATGATTTTTATCTGGTTAAATAAAGGTTAAATAAAAATTTAAAAAATGATAATCTTGCTCTTTATTAGTGATCTGTATATCCGTGCAGGAATCAGATGGGAGAAGAGAACCAAAATCTGTGTGAAAGGCATTTTCAAAAGGAATCCTGCATATAAAAGCATTTTGCCTCCAAATGAAATGATGTCTGTTATATGTAGGGCTTGGCGACTACGGCAAAAATCAAAATCACAATTAATTAAACTTTTAACCTTGGTTATGATTAATGAACGATTATTCCAACCCCCTACTTCCGACTCTGTTTGTTCTGTAAATATTTGTATAATTTTAAAACAAACATCTGAAAGGAACAGACACAGATTAACAATTTATGGTTATTTATTGAAATATTTGAAATCAAAACAGACGTCAGCTGAGATGAAAATGATTTTCATAAAAAGTAAAATTTCAAGAAAACAGCAAAAGAAGTGCAATAATTGACATGGCAGATTTATGTGAGTTAGAGGCTCTAAATGTCAGCTTAGATTATTTTTCGATTAATTGCCCAGCTCTAGTGATATCTATGTTTTACAGTGAAACACAACAGAGTTTACATTTTGACCAAATAGAAAAAAATCAATTCACATATATCCTGCCATTGTCATACAATGCACTCTGGGTAACAGTGTCATGTGAATGTTTTATTCTTCCTATGGAGAGTTGTCCTGAAAACCTTTTAAATTTCAAAACAAGTTCAGTTTTGGGTATAAGTGCAATATGGAAGAAATTACCGTAACGTACTGTAGGTCAGGGTGGGTAAGATGAGAAAGATGTGGGATGAAGAACAATGCAGCCACATGACTTCATATACCCGGAGTGCATTGATCACAAATGGCAGCCTACATGTAAATCTATTTTTAAAGTTTTTCCAAAATGTAGAAATCTAGTTTCTTTGTACAGCGTACATATAAAAGACAGCGTTAATGTTAATGAATAGACTTCAGTATGTCTTAATTTGGTTTCTCTTTATGCAGCTTTTCTCTAAGCTGCCGTTACTGTACTTTAATAGTTAACATCTTTATGATCATGATATCAAAAAGTATAAAAGTTTGAAAAAAAGCCCTACCGATCTTGAGTCATATTTTAGTCATAGTTAACAATAATGCAGGGAGGGAACAGTGGTGATATTCAAAGGCCATCAAATTCTGACATTTTTCATGATCTTTGTCTGGAAGTTTTGTTTATATCTCTTACAGAGAGCAGAGGAGGTAGCAAAGTATAAATTATACAAACTTACTCTGAACAATTTGGTGCTAAAATATTTGTTCAGTCTATGCATTTTTTAACCAGTACTTTACTTTCTAAACATCCTGGTCATTTAAAATAAAACAAAAAATAATCACAGAAAACCAAGTCTATGGATTACAGGAGACTACTGCCGTAAAATAGGATAAGAAAAGAGAGGGATCTTTGGTTAAACTCAGAACCTCCAACTTAATAGTACAAAATTTAAAAGGAAACCAAAGTGGAATACAGTCTGAGGTGTGGAAGTTCCTGACAAAGCAATCAATCAAAAAAATCTGCAGTGTAGAGAAAAATATTTTTGCAACCTGACAAAAATGCAAACACTTTCCTCATCTGTATGCATTCTTGTTCAGGGTTCAGCACATTGCCTGTGTAGCAGCTGAGGCTCTGTGGCATGAAGACAGGAATCCTGCGGTTTAACAGGAAACATGTGCTTTAGATTTAACACAAACTTCCACAGTAATGCCAAAATGACTGAGAAGAAAAATGAGAATACTCTGTCCTCTCAACCTCCTTTTTATGTCCTATCTCTGGCCCTTTGTAATTTTTTTGCACATGGTTATTTTCAAGCTTGACCTAGATGTGTGGACCAGAGTGGATAACAGTATTTAGTCCAGCACAGGATGCTGGAAAGATCCCTGTCTACATTTTAACCACTTATGTGGTAGTTTTCTTTTTGTTGAACCTTTCAAAACAATACCTAGCCTCTTGTGAAGCAGAAATACATCTACCATGAAAACTGCTTCTTAAAATGTAGTTACTTCCCTTCCTCTGTCTGCATCTTCTCCCTTTACACCCTTTGTCTGTGCACTAACATACAACCGGATGTTATCTAACCTGTGTAATTTAATCTTTCCCCCTCTTCTTACTGTAAAGGCTTGAGTGGTGTAGAAGAGGACCCCATTTTTTGTCATAAGAAGATACCTCCTTTAGCCAAGGCTGAGGACCTGGAGGATGAACTGCTTCCCAGAATCCAGACCCCTAACTCAGGAATCAATGCCACCTTCACCCCCCCACTGGAGGAAGAGATTCAAGAAGAAGAGGTTTGTCATATTTTCTGTCCTAATCACAATAATCTGTACCATAAATATGATTAGTAATATTGATGACATGTAGACACTCTTTTTTGTCTGCAATCACTAGTAATACTAAAATAAATATGAAAATATGTTGTACTCATAGCTTTGGATTTAGGATTAGTTGTACAGTTAGATATTTCCTTTAAAAAAAACTTTTGTTGTTTTAGCTCTAACGGCATTACTGATCACATGAATCCTGAAGACAGACTAGCTATAAATGTTTAAACTCCCAGCATAAAGGATAACTGAAAGAAATGTTTAAAAGCCGTTATATTATCATCATGATAGTGATGATAGTGCTACCTTGACAGTGAAGAAAGCATTGCAGCTCTTTACTTTATAAGAGTCTTTCATTTATTCCAGGCTCCTAAATTTAACTTAATTTTCTCCCTGGCACTTTGTTGGCTAATCTCAGACTTTTAATACCATTCTCCTTTGAAACCTGTGTCATCACAATTTAATCACCTGGCTCTCTGCCAAGGAAGGCCCTCATTTAATTGCCAACTCATGTCCTCAGCCTTGGTTCGAGGAGGAAAAAGCCAGACCTGTCCAGATCGTCCTAGCCAATGAGGATGAGCACAGCTTTGAGCTGGACGCCGCAGCGCTGGAGAAGATCCTGCTGCAAGATCACGTGAAGGACCTGAATGTGGTGGTCGTTTCTGTTGCTGGGGCCTTTCGCAAAGGCAAGTCCTTCCTGCTGGACTTCATGCTACGCTACATGCACAATCAGGTGAGATAATAATCTGTAATTTTCTTTCAGTTTATGAACTTAAAAGGGCAGAGGAGGAGAAAGTTCTTCAGTCTAGTGTTAGGACATGAGGTCAAGTACTCAGTATTTGATGCTTGATAACAGGGCTGAGCCGTATAGCCTAAAAAAATTTTACCACTGTATGGTTTTTTTTGCCCCTTAACTAACACAAACAGGCGAAGTTTGGCTTATTATATGGTTGCTCTTTAGTGTTAGACAAAAAAAATGTCTGATTACTAGACTCACAGTGAGCTGTTGTCTTTCACATATCACTCTGCTAAGATAGCAGTGGCATAAATAAGGCCTTGTGTGTGTACAATCACCACATATGTGATGTTTCAGGCGCTACCCCGATATCAGTCATGTCCAATGAGGGGCTAGGGCCAGAAACGTTGCATGTGTGGCATATGTGGTAATCTTCATTAAACAAGCTTTGAAGCAGCTTCTGATGTGCAGACTTGAATTCTTCAATTTTTCCTGTGACTTACCTTGGTTCAGCACCCAGGACTTAACTCTTTGGGATGTGCAAGCTTTTGAACTATTTTTGCCTGTCACTACCAAATGATGATCAAACCTTTTAAAATAAGGGATAAAATCACACCCAGTTAGAAATAATGTTGCTGAAACTTTCTGTACTTTTTATTATAAATGGTAGGTGTATTATTAACAGTGAAGCTGATGACTTCAGTCATTCATTCAGTCAGTCTGATACAGCTCAATCCTCATCCACAAGAGGAAGCATGTCCCCTACTAATAATGACAACAACAGCAGGTCAACCACCGTAACACCTCTGCAACCTGCATGGGTTAACAGAACACTACTGACTTCTCCCATCTTACCCATAGGGGTGATGCTGAAACAACAAACTTACTGAAACCTGTGAAACCAATGTTTGAGGTGATCTGAGCCAATCTACTTCCATATTGAGTTCAGTGGCGCTGTGACCCCTGATTGAAATTGTTCACACTCCAGCTAACTTAGAAAGCCTTGCTGAGCATGTTTACACACTCTAGATTTACATATAACAGCTCATCTTTCTGTTAATATTGTGCAACAGATTTTGGAAGCAGGATTGAAGTATGAAATAGTGCTGCAGATGACATTACAACCAGCACAGGCATGTGTGCCTGAATGTGACGGGCAAAGACCAGTGTTTCCTGTTTGATCTCATACTGAGACACTTACTCACACAGTTTAAGGGTGGCTTAAGTTGAGTGAGAACACTTTAGTTTGATTGGTTTAATTAGAAAGATTGAGTTTAATACTCTTTATTTTCCTGTAGCTTTTCTCTTCTTTTTAAAAAATCCTGAGTATACGTAATGTCCTAACTACAGAGACCGCATAAATACACTCACATTATCGACTTTATTATTCCTGCTTACTCTGATAAAGTATCAACAACTAGTCCTTCAAGTGTTATGACAGCAGCCGGACACAGAAGCAGCCAGGATCAGCTTACACACACACTTAGACTAACCCTCTTTAACACATGCACACGGCTTAAGGACAGACAAAGGCATGTTCTGTCTGTCTCACAGCTGTTTGACAGCATAAACATGAGCTTTCATGCAGGTCTGACCAGATCAGCACGTGCTCATGTTATCACTCTTTCTATTTCTTCAGATTCTGTTTTTTAAAGACAGATGTACACAGCAGCTGATGTTATTGAGCTATTTGTTCTTACAAAATAGCTCAATATAGCTCTATTTGTTCTCACAGTATTAAGCACAGATTTAATGTAGAAGTAATCGGGGGCTATGCACACTTTCCATTGCAAATCAGCTATTTGCCTGTGAGGCCTGTATGTACTTTTCCTGTTTGGGGTCCGTGGTTTTACTCCCTCACGGCAGAAGAACAAACAAGGTCATAATGTGGCTTTTATGTTCACCTGTTTGAGTTTGATGTCAGATTTGAGCAAATATTTTATGATGAGGGGTTATGAAGAAGAGCAGACTGTCTAGATGAACAATTTATCTTTGCTCTGAGCTGCAGTGTCTACAGAGTTCAGTCTAAAATTGAAGTCTTGTGCTGCAGCAGCACTAATCTGGAAGCTGCATTTTAATCGGTGTCATACAGAGAAGTCTGCCCTCTATCCCCCTATTCATGTGCCACAAATAAGCTGAAGAGATAAGGGATGGACGGTAGTGATGGGCATTTTAACCAAATAACCTCTTCAGTTTTCACTGGGAATTATTCACTGATTATTCTTGGTGCCCATTCTGTAGACTTAGTCAATAATAGTCCCAGTGAAATCTTTGATTTTTCAAACATAAATTATCATCAGTTAATTGAAAACTCTTGACCGATTTATGTGACTGGCATTATCATCAGAATTAGGACTTAACAGAAGTTGTACTGTATTATATCATACTATATCAATATTAAGTACAAAGTTTACATTTGTCATTTATTCATAGCTTTTCATTCAACAAACTGGATAGTTAAATAGTATACATGACCCTATTTATAAACGGTAAGATTATGTATTTTGTTTACAAGGCCTTAATGTTGACATTATTTTAGCGTTTGTTAACAAACAATTCTGCTCACCACACATTTCCATCTCAGCCTGGCCTGACCTTCCTCCTCCCGTTGTCTCTTAAGAGCTCAGCAGCATGGAAACTAATAATCCCATTAATGTTCTCAAAGGCAGGTTTTATTGTTTGCCGCACAATCAGGAATATCCAAGTTAGACCTGCGAAGACCTACCGGAGAGTCTCCTGCAGAAGACTCAAATACACAAGTTATCAACCTCTTTTTAAAGGTACTTTGTGTAATATTTAGCCTACTAGCAGTTAGCTGAGCAAAGATGGTAAAAATGGGACATAAAAATTTATACATGTGAAATTGTTTTGTCTTTAGTAACTTAAATTAAGCCCTTTATTTATACATGGGGAGGTCCTTTCCAAGGACTCTGCCGTGTCTTGGATTTTTGCATTTTGCATGTTTCTACAGTACCACAGGGGGACATTTTTGCACAGTGTTTTCTGCTAAAGGCTACAAAGCTAAATATTACACACTGTACCTTAAAAAAATAAACAGTGTCTATCAGTTATATCGGCCAAAAATGGTACACTTCCCACAGTCCTGGAGTGACCCAGCGATGTAGACAATGTCTACCGTGTCCACGAACGATGATTGACAACCATTTATGCCGCTATAGTAAAAATTAAACTACACTATATTCCAAATTTATCATTTCAAATGTAAAAACTACAATAAAGATAGTTGTAGAAAACAGGTACATGAAAGTTTAAAGACTATCCCCAAAATGAATAAAAGGAATTGCAATGTATTTTAGGATATATAATTCCTTCATCCTTGTGAAAAATGTGTTAATAGTGTTGCACCTTGACCCCTTTCTCTACTGCTTTTGCATCAAATCAAATGTTTGAAAGTCACAAGTATATCAGTAGCTGGTTGGCTTGGCTGATGCACTATCGTGTTAATGTAAGGGTTTTGCAAAATATCAGTGGAGGATTTGAATGGTGAATTTACTTCAGGAACCAGAGCTGGGCAGGCACTGTTGAGCTCTATACCTGATGATTATCTTTTGATAACTTTCCAGCTCCTGCTGGAAGTGCCCAGAGCCAGATACAAACACTGGCGTGACCGGGCCTTTTCTGTGGCGGGGCCCAGACTATGGAATAAGCTGCCCCCCGACATGAGAACTATCACAGACTTTGGTCTTTTTAAATCCAGACTTAAAACCTATTTTTTCAAACTGGCTTTTAACATTCATTGGTGACACATTACTTGTATTTGTTTTATTGTAGTTTTTATTGATTTTTATATTGTTTTATATTGTTTTATTATTCCTACTCATATGTTTGGATTTTATTGGAAAGCACTTTGGTCACTTAATGTGTTGTAAAGGGCTCTACAAATCAAAGTCAATTGATTGATTGATTGATTTCATATACCTAGATAGCATATGTTAAGATTTTTCTTGTGGATCAAAGCTCTTGTAAAAGAGCATTGTTAATGACATGACTGCAGCATATACATGAAGAGTACAGAGAATAACAGATTGTCCACTAGTTCATTGTTCATGGATGGCAATCTTGTGTGAATAAAGACAAAAAAAATGCTGAAATAGTAGCTAAATATACCTGGTGGGTCACCCAGTTATTGTCTTTGAGAGAAGCACTGAGTAGTCAGAGTTGCCTCTGCTCTTCACTGCATACCTGCTTAAATGCAAGTGTGTGTTTACACCTGTTAAAAGAGGAGGAAAAAGCACGCAGGTGTGCAGGTGAACTAAATTCTTCTCATTCTGATGTGATGTTTCTGGTCAGTCTGTTCTGTACTTACAGAGTCCAAGGGGAGCCAAGGAGAAAGTTTAAGAGAGAATATAGATTTTGATTTTTAAAAAATGTCCTAATCTATTGAAATGTTTGTCACCAAATCCTAGTTTAACACATGTTGATCATGATTCAACTGTAACCTGCAAATGATTAAAAACTACAGATCAGCAAACTAAAAAGAAGCCAAGAATACAGACTTTGACCACAGTCTGATGATCATTTCAGATAACTGACTTTCTGTGTCAATCTATCACTGATAGACAGTAGGATCGTTATATAAGGTTTGTCAAATGTGGACTTGCTGGAGTATTAATCGACAATTTGAAATGAGAATCAGCCGATCAGAGTTTGGAAACATTGAGGTTTTCAGACAAACACAACTTGACAAAGCAACAAAAAGATGCATCACTTAAACTCTAAATAAAGACGGTTGCTCTTGACAAGGATTTTCTTCCACTAAGTGCTTTATCTTTTTTTATTCCTCCTGTCTCTTGTAAAATAATTTATCCACCACAATCTCTGCCTCCTCCATGCCTCATGCACCTCAGCTGAAAACTCTATCCTTATAAATTCTCCCCTTATCTTGCCCTACCGATCCTCCCTTCTTCCTCCCATTTTTCATCCCATCCTCCACCCCCCTCCTCTCTTCAGCAGAGTGAGTCATGGATCGGAGGTGATGATGAGCCGCTGACAGGCTTCACCTGGAGAGGAGGCTGTGAGAGGGAGACCACAGGAATTCAGATCTGGAGTGAAGTCTTTGTGGTCGACAAGCCTGATGGCAGCAAGGTATCAAAGCCATCCAAACTAATTCAACCTATTTATCTTACTTTATATGCTGAATTTGGGAGTGTGTTACACTTTCTGAAACCTCTTCTGTTCTCTTTAGGTGGCCGTGCTCCTCGTTGACACCCAGGGAGCATTCGACAGCCAGTCCACCATAAAGGACTGTGCTACGGTGTTCGCCCTCAGCACAATGACCAGCTCTGTGCAGGTGAGAACTCACAGGTGGAAAATTCCCTTCTCTTCACTCTTATAAAAGTGGACATTTAAGTCTCATGTTTTGCTCTTTTATTTTTTAATGTTTTCAGGTGTACAATCTCTCCCAGAACATTCAGGAGGACGACCTGCAGCACCTGCAGGTTGGTTTTTTTTCTTCTTTCTGCTGCACCAAAGCCTGTCACAGAAACTTTTTCATTCTGACCAGGGTTTATTTTTCTCTCGTGTTCAGCTCTTCACCGAATATGGACGGCTGGCGATGGAAGAGATCTACCAGAAACCTTTCCAGGTGCTCATTGCTGACTAAAAAGAAAAAAACTCTTCTAAAACATTCATTTTTTACTATTCGGTACTCTAATACCTACACACTGTAAAAAAAAAAAAAAAAAAAATCCGATTATTAAACCCAAACCTATAAGAAAAATTAGAGAAGAAAAAGTAATATTTGGTTTCACATCCAGTCATTTTTTGATGCATAGTTTCGAAAGGAAAGAACCCACATATGAACAGCACTGCTCACCGAAATGGTGGGCCCCCTGACAGACTGAGTGAAAGGGCCCTCCCCAGATGTCATTTAATATATCAGCGGTGTTAGAGCTAGCGTTCTAGCTAACATTCTCCTCCTTGGCCTGGCTCCAGTCAGCAAACGGCAAATGTTTGCTACAGGTCTCTGTTTGGATTGACACGCTCAACTTATTTTTGGAACCGTTGATTTCAGTGTGCTGCTGACAACATAAATATTACTAAAATAAAGGCTCCTACCATCTTAATAAGAGGCGATCTACATTCTGAAAGAAGCAATGATACATTAATAGTATGTTTTTGTTGCTGTATTACGTAATGGTTATTGTTGTTTGAATTTAAGATGGACCATGTCTTTGCTATCCTGAACTACTTTTGGCCCAAGAAAGCTTTACCCCCTTCTCCCTTAAAGGCAGCCTTACATGTGAATAGAACAGATTCTGACTCTTCCCATATATACTTCTAATACTGCATGTCTGATTGTGTGTCTGTGGTGTTGTGTTTTAGTCCTTGATGTTCCTGATTCGTGACTGGAGTTATCCGTATGAACACAAATATGGACTGGAAGGAGGCAACCACTTCTTGGAGAGACGTCTACAGGTGAGAATAGTCTCTAAATCAAGTTAAAGCTCTCTTTTACAGCCGCATGTACACCTGTAACGCCTGTTAGACAACCCATCACTCTTCAAAAAGTACAAACACGAAATGCCAACGTCTGTTCATGTGTGAGCAAATTTACTGTGCATGTCATGTTTGATCAGTAAATCATCAATCAATGATAAGAAGCTGGAATACATTATTTTCTGCTGACACAGGTGAAACAGAACCAACATGAGGAGCTGCAGAATGTGAGGAAGCACATCCACTCCTGCTTCTCCAACATCGGATGCTTCCTGCTGCCCCATCCTGGCCTCAAGGTGGCCACTAACCCATACTTTGACGGCAGGCTGAAAGGTGAGAGAGAAGATAAAACAAGTAAAATGATAAGGTTTGATAGATTTAGATTAACCTTTTCAGGCCTCTAGTTTGGTTGATCTGGTCTGAATCAAGGACCAATTTGTTGTATTATTTATTTGATGTCAACTTTGGTCTGTGTTCACATGTGGGCATTTATAGGCAGACCAAAACCTGTGATGTGTGAGGAAAATACTGTCTGATTGGTCAGTTTATTGCGGGTTGTGAATACACCTAACTTTTACACTTCGACCTGAGATAAATACATTTGAAATAAATATTTCAGCGTCACAAATACATCTTGAATCTGTAGCCACTTTCTCACTGCTTCTCTTTTCCGTGTCTGTTACGCCTTGGTTCCACAACGCCATTCTGTATGAAAGCGACCGTTCAGCAATGGGGGTCAATCTCGCCCCACCTCTGATCTGTATCGAAAGGTAGTATCAGAGCTGTAACAGACTTTTCAGCAACGAGTGTGAAAGGACGTCACGGCACTCCGCAACGGTGAGTGTGCGCTGCTGTCTCCATAAACGGGAAATTTAAAAACCAGCGCGGTTTAATCGAGCGGCAGCAGCTCAGGCAGCGGCTGCCATCTGATTACAGGACACCAGGGTGTGTGTGTAAGCTCGGGCGTGCATGGCTCTGTGACACCTTTGTGTGAATTGCTCGTTGCAGAACAGAGACTGGCATTCCTTTTTGCCTTTATTGCGGAATCTCTGTGCAAAAACGACTAATGAAAAAAACTGCATGAGGAGCGAACCTTGTCTAATACTACATATTAAAATGATCTTAATCAACGCCAATAATGTTGGTAATAACCAACTATATATTTATACTTACTAACCCTATGTGGTCTAAGGGTATTTTCTCAATTTTTACTTTTTTTTATTTAATCCACCTTTTTAAGGTACTTGAAAATAACACAATACCCAAGTTTTTTATATCAACATTTTCAAGACTATCTCAGCTTTATGCTTACTGAGGCCCTTTTTTGTCCTAGAGGACTGTGTAAAGAGTTATTTTTACTGAATTTGTTGCCCAGTTTTGAATCTCATGTGAAAACACACATTCACTCGTAGATTAACTTTTTGTAGCTTGAAATAGGTTTACTAAAGTCTTAGCTTCACAAAAGTAGTGATATATATGGATAAATTAATAGGTAAGTGCAGAAAACATGTCTAAAATGAAATTTGGTCACATTTTTTATGAGCTTAAATGTTGTCCGTCATTCTATTTTCACCAAATGTCTCAGATATGAAATAAATGAGGTTGAATAATGATTCCAGCGTTGCTTCGCCATCATCAGAGATCAACAGGTCCAATTATCTCCTCTCGCTTCGGTCTCTCCTGCAAAAACTGTGACTGGGAGGACCCTAGGCTGGGAGGGCCATAATGAACATGCTTAACTGCACCGTGTGCGCATTCGGGCTGTCAAAGTGTGTCGGAGCGAGCAGAGGTCACATTAGTGTTGATTTATTAATTTCTCACAAATTGCGTTATTTCTCTGTTAATACATCAACGAATCAAGTGTTCGTAGCCTTTCTAGGAATGATGCCTCAAAATACAGAGACATCTGACCCTCTGAAGAGGTACAGAGCTCTGAGAGTACGAGCACTTCAGCACAACGGACAGTCTGTGTGTGCGTCTGTCATTGTGTGTGTCAAAGAGGCAGACCAAACACAGTGCCCGTTCATTACTTCATCTCAGATAGCCTTTTTTATACAAAAGTAAACCAATAAATATAAATCTTGGTGAAGTTTATGCATTGTAAATGATTGATGTCCATTGCCTTTGTGATATTTCTCATAGACAGCAAAGAAAAATAACATTTCTTTGAAGCACTTCGGCTCTGTCTTTTTAACACATTCTCTGGCTACAGCAGCTAATGTAATCCAAAACAGTTCAATGTTTCCTGAGTTAGGCCAGATCAAGGTTGGTTAGTGTTCTCACCACAAACAAACAACACCGTGGTCTTGGTCCACTTGTTTGATCCGCACCAGAGTCTGGTGGTCAGCTTTCACGCCAGCACAAACGAACCGAACTAGTGCTGCAAATGAACTTCATTTCATTTCTATTGAACCAAACAGGTTAGGAGTGAAAGTCCCCTAAGTTGTCATCCTCAGAGGACAATCAGGGTGTATGTTTATGTTTCAGACATCGATGGAGACTTCAAGAAACATCTGACCAAGCTGGTGCCTCTCCTGCTGTCTCCAGCGCGACTGGTAGAGAAAGAGATCGGAGGGAGCAAAGTGACCTGCAGAGATCTCCTGGAGTACTTCAAGGTTGACAATGATTTTGTTAAAGTCAGGTGGTTCTCACACCACACTAGTTAGACTATAGAGATATCAAATCTTGCTATAGAAGTGTAAAATAACAAAAGCTTTAGGGTTTGTTAGCTGACAGAAGATTGAAGATGATAATAGCCTTTGTTTCTGATCTTCCTGCAGGCTTACATAAAAATCTACCAAGGGGAGGAACTGCCTCACCCAAAGTCCATGCTGCAGGTTAGTCTCTGATGTTTTCTGCACTTAAATCTTATCTCTCTTTAGTTGATCTATACTATCTTTGAATAACATTGTGTCTCTCTGTCAGGCGACTGCAGAAGCCAACAACCTAACCGCGGTGGCAGGAGCCAAAGACATGTACAGCAAGAGCATGGAGCAGGTAAACACACGCTTCTGTTGTAGTTATAAATAATTTCTTCTGTTTGAGACCACCAGGTATCACTATTGGATTTATTCTTGAAAAGTGATCCTGTTGGCTGAGAGCAGGATGATGCCTCCTTTATAAAAACACTGCACCTAAACACATGCACGGGACAAACCCAGCAATGAAAGAAGAGGTTGAATTTTTCTACAGGTGGTGCCTAGAGTTGACAAAAACACAAACTAATGATTTAGCAGTGGTGATAATTTTTGACTATCCTAAAAGCTGTAAAGCCCTTTAATAATATCAAATGAAGTCTGCAAAACATGGCAGAGTGGCATCATGTTGGAGTAATAAGGTATTAAATCGTCAGCCATTTTTCCTTTCCTTCAGGTCTGTGGTGGGGACAAGCCATACATCGCCCCATCGGACCTAGAGCGCTGCCATGGGGAGTTTCGTGAGCACTCAGTACGTTACTTCCGCTCAGTGAAGAAAATGGGCGGTGAGGAGTTCTGCCAGCGCTACCAGAGCCAACTGGAGGCGGAGCTTGACGAGGCCTATGTCAACTTCTCCAAACACAATGATGGCAAAAACATCTTCTATGCAGCACGCACGCCAGCAACACTTTTCGCAGTCATGTTTGTCACCTACATTGTTTCCGGGGTGACAGGCTTCATCGGTCTGAGCACCTTAGCTGCGCTGGCTAACCTGGTGATGGGCGTGGCTCTGCTGGCCCTCTGCGCCTGGGCATACGTGAAATATTCTGGAGAGTTCCGGGAGGTTGGGACAATGATAGACCTGGTGGCCGAAACACTCTGGGAACAGGTGGGTAGTGAAAGTGACAGGAGGGGAGAGTGTGTGTTCATGTGTGTGAGATTATGTAGCAGAAAATAAGTCATTATAAGCAGTGTAAGGGGATGTATCGTAGGAGGTTTGCAGATGACTTCATGTCACCCATAGAACTCCAGATCTGAGGCAGGAAGTGATTTCTGCAGATAGATGTGCTGTCAAAATGCAAATTAAAAGTTTAGTGTTTATAGCTGTGCCAGCCAGTCTAATCAGGAAAAGACCAAAGTAGTGACACATAAAGGTGAAAATTTAAAAAGCTTACAGAGAAATGGCAGCAGACATGGGTAAAAAAATATATATGTGGATAAAGTTTGCAGGAGCAGAGTCCGACAGTGTTGCTATGGGAAATTACTTTTCATGAAAATTAAGACTCCAATCATTCAGCTAGCAGAAATCATGACCAGAGTGTTGAAATTTGTAAAAACTTGTGAGTAGAGTTTGTTCTGTTGTTTGTGTTTTACCACTAGATAAATGCAATATTTAACCCTTCAAACCCTCGCTGACAGTCCCAGGCGGTAGCGGTTGCGTTGTTTACAATATCTCAGGGACCATAAGACAGATATCTACAGAGTAAATTGTGATCTGAAGCATACATTTTTGCCAGTCTACAGATAGTGCCTGACATTTATATCTCTCCAGAACGTTTAAACTCAGGTGCAAAGTCTGGTGTTTATTCCCAGTGATTTCCAATTGGTGTTTTCCTGCCCCCCCGTCCGAGCTATCATGGTCATGTGACTGTTGAGCTATATCTAACTCTTCTTGGTTTTCCTGCTGGTTTATATGGTTATGCTATTTCATGTGTCAAGGTGAGCTAAAGCCTCACTGCAGATATAAAATATGATCTGACTTGATTAGTGGTTTACTTTAGAAAAAACATGGATAAGTTTTGTTAGCATAGCTTTTGAAAATAAAGTTATAATTAGTGTATGAGTGAGTGACTTTTTTCATTAACTTTCATCAGCTGTTTATTTCTGATGATTTTAAGTTTGATATTCTCAGGTGATCTTTTATTTTAAGCTGTTTAACATGATTCCTTTTTTTGATTTTAGTTTTTGCCCACTTAGTTTTTCTTCTGTCTTCACGTCCCACCATTTCTCATAAATCTAAAAGAAACACCATTTTTTCCAGCTCCTCCTCCTCCACACTGAAACTCTTATTTTTCTGTTTATGTTCTTCCTTCTCTTTGTTTTGTGTTTTTGAGAGACTGATTGAAATGCAGAGAGCAAATGTGAAATCAAAGTGTGTGTGTTCCTTAAATGTTGTTTTACCGTGAACACAGTCTCTGTGTCTCCTCTGACGTCTCCCTTCCTCCCCTACCTTTGTCTCTCCTCCTCCCTCTTTCCTCGTGCTCTACAGAGGATGGTTGGAAAGGTGAGAGGTGTCACTTTTCTGATCTTCAGCCTTCCGTTGTCGACATCCTTCCTCATTTCTTTTCTTTTTTACTTTCTTACCTCCTTCACCTCACTCTGTATTCCTTCTGTTTGCCTGCTTCAAGACACAGAACCCTGTAATTCTTCTCTTTACCTTTCTTCTGCCACTAAACTTTTGGTCATTTGTCTTATTTTTCTTCTTTTCTTCATCTGTCTCCCTGTCTTACTCCCTGTTTAACTCTTCCATTCCTCCCTTGCTTTCTCTCAGGTCTTTGCCAAGCTTTCGGAGCCTGTTAGGAGGCACCTGGCATGGCCCGTCTCTGTTCTCCCTTCACTCCCGTCAGGAGCAACGCTTGGCCTCAGAGTGCTGACTCCTCTCAACAACAATTACAAGAGGAGTTACTAGCTGCTGCTGGCGAATTTAGACTGTTAAACTTCTCTTTCATATAGAAACCTCTGCAGCTTGCTCGCTTTTTTAATAGTTTTGAACCAAATGGCATGGATTCTTCGATTTTACCAGTCCCTCTTAATGCATCTGAACAGTGACAGGCCGGATCGACCTCAGGATTTCTGGGACCAGATGTCCAACTAAATGGTTCTTTGACTACCTTTGATGGTTGATTTTCTCTTCTTTGTTTTTTCAGTTGAAGAGGTTTTGTTTGGTTTTTAATTTTTGTGTTGGAGATGTGTTTTTGTGGTCAGCATGTTCAAGATTTCTTTCAGTTTTGTTCTTTATTTTACCTTTAAAGTGATTCTCTTCTAACCTGCTTTCTTTCAGTTTCTCTGTCCGTTTTTATAGATGTTTTTTAGTACTGATTACCTGGAATTATTCTGACAGTCATTGTTTTTTTTCCTCTCCTGTAGGTGTTGAAGCCATTAAGCGAACATTATATGGAAGACAACGTCAGACAGACGGTGGTTAACTCCATTAAAGCCAGCTTGACAGAACAGGGCTCAAAGCACACCAAGTTAAAGACTCAATGACGCTCCTCCTCCTCCTCCCTCTTCGTCTCGTCCTGTCTCCTGCCCACACACTCTGTGTTCAGTCCTTCAGCTGTGGAACTCATTCAACACCAAAGCTTTTTCCCTCCTCCTAAACTCCACCTTCACATCGCTGCCCCCTCTTTATTTGCTGTAATGGACCTGTGGGCTTGCTGTCTGTTGCTGCTCTTCATTGCCCCCCAGTGCCTCAGAGCAGAAACTGCATGTTCATGAGAGGAGCGAGCAGAGAAGCCAAAGCAGGAGCTAAAAGACTGTCACCTCCTCCAGTGTGCCATGCTGTGATAGACACATGTTGTGCTGTAGTGCGTACTGTAGACACGCTGACATGTTTGAATATCAAGCTGTAATTCAGGGAAAACTGACACAGCAGTGAACAGCTGTAACAACAATGAATGCAAACTAAAATCTGATTTTTGTGTGTTTAATTGTTTTGTCTCAAAGGCCAGATGGTTCAGTTTACCTTTCTTGTGTTTGTTTCTTTAAAGCACAAGTGACTAAGCGACTCAGAAACGTCTCTCCCTTTAAAACTATCTCAGAGATCTGAGGCCTCTCAGCTGGTGTTTGTTTTAAATTTGAAACTGTCATGCTTTTTAAGGTGATCAGGCCTTTAGTGTCTCATAATGGACCTGCCAGTGTCCAGCCCTCTTCATGGTGTCCCTCGGTTATAATGTTAGCTGCAAGCTTTTAAAGCCACGCCTCTCATGTTAAGACATTTTTCTCTTCAGCTGCCTTCATTAAAGAAGCGTTAGCTCTCTTCTCTTTCTTTAGGAGCCTTTAGCTTCTGCTGTTTTAGAGATATAAGAATTTAAGGAAAGTTTCACACCATGAAAACCCCAATCTTTGTTTCCTTGCAGGGTGTTAGATGAGAAGATTGATGCACTTCATGTGGAGGGAATAGCAAACAGCTAGACTTAAGCTGTTAAAAATGGACCTCAAGTATGTTTGAAGTTTAATTTTTAACACATTAAAGTCCGTTTGTGAAATATATGCACAAATTAGAGTCTAAAAGCTAGATTTTGATCTGCTGAGTCATTTTTTTCATTGAGATAGTTTATCTAAATTAAACAAGCAGGTTACTAATGAAGGTACTGTAGGGTAGATTTTACCTTTTTCAGAGAGCCAGCCTGTCTGTTCTCTCCCTGTTCTCAGTCTCAGCTTCATGATAAACTGGCAGACTTGAAAGAATTGTACTCTTCTTATCCACCCCTGCAACAAAGTATTTTAAAGCATATCTGTAAATGTCCTTTGTCTCATAAACTGACATGTGATGTTTTATCCTCCTGCCTTCACCAGTTTAATAATCTCTTCAGCAGGAGGCACCGTGTTCACTGACAGCTTCATTAGCTGCTGAGATCTTCTGTATTGATTCCATCCACATCATTTCTCACCTCAGATGTCTCTTACTGTACAGCCTCTCTCTTTTCTGTGTTAACACAACAAATTGGGCATGTGTATGTTGGATTAAATATTTAAATAAACTTTGTATGCGTTTTATAGAGATCAGATGACAAAGGCTGTTTTTTTTCTTGTTTTGATCAGCATAACAGTCTTTGGTTTAAGATAAGTTGCTGCTGTAGGGTTTACACTAGTTTGGCCCTCTCATGAGGACTGATGTTAATAGAAACGTGATGTGAATACTCGGTTTATAATAGGAACTTCTGATTGTGACGAGTGGGTTGAGATGATGTTTGTCTGCCTTTTAAAGATATCACTGATAATTTATTTTTGAATAAAATGTATACCTGAAGAATAAAATCATCCAAACAATTCTTTGGACTCATTTTGGTGTCTGTTTTTGTTTGTGAACTTCAAAACATTTTTATCTTTATGTAAGTTTTCTACATGCAGATGAGGACCAAATTATTATGACAACTCAAAACATATGTGGCTCCTGGTAAAGAACTACCTTCAGAAGAGCAAAGTGAACGTTACTGACTGGCCTGCACAAAGCCCTGACTGCAATCCCATTGAAAATTTGTGGGGTGAACCGGAAACCAAGGTCTCTGCCAGAAGATCGACAAATCTGGAGGAGTTTAAGAGATTGGCCAAAGAAAAATGGGCTGGGATTCCTCAGGAGATGTGTGTGAGACTTGTCTAAAATTACAACAAAGGACTGCAGACTGTTATCCAGCAGAAGGAGACACAACTGAATATCAGCATCATGGGGCAAATGTAGATTTAGTCCACAGTTTGATTAAATGTGTTATTTTGAGAAGTAATAAGAGGATGGTGTGAATATATTGTTCAATTAAATCCTACTTTAATGTCTTTCTTTTGCACATTGTAATCTGTATGAACATCTACCTGAGAAATGGTTCTAAAGACACTTCTTGTTAAAAATGATTCTTAAGTTAATACCCTAATAATTTCAGCTTATTTGTCAGAATGACAGTTTCCTGGCATATGAACAATGGACATTTACAATAAACCACCTTTTTGAGAGATATTCCATCTATGAGAATAAGTGCCTTTTGAAATGTTTTGAAAATTGGTGAAATTTGCTGCTTTAACGCTTTAATCAGAACCAAACATCACTACTTGGCTGATTAATCTGTAACATTAATCTGGAGAAGTTAACACTTCATAAGCCGTACTGACACATAGGCTACGCACCTCCCATGTTTAAAGAACTGGGTATTTTGCAACCTCCTGAATTAAGATTATTATGTAAAATTGCAGTTCTCAGCTGGTGGGTCAGGAGTTCTTTTCAGTGGGTTGAGGATGTGAGTTTGGAAAAAAAAAGTGGCAAAAGTCTGATGTATGGAAGCCCTAAATGATCATACATCCACACATTTCATTTAAACTCCATTTTTCTATTAAAATTAGCTAACATTTCAACATTTAAACCTATTTATCTGGTTCTATTTAGATAAAATAGCTGTTTCTTTTAATAATGTGTTAATTCTTAAGATCATTTGAAAACAGGGGCTGAACGGCGGCGCAGGGGTTAGCTCTGATTCCAAATGATCTTATGATCTTAAGAAATTTGCCTCACAGCAAGAAGGTCACTGGTTCACTTCCCGGTCAGGGCCTTTCTGTGCAGAGTTTGCATGTTCTCCCCAGGTACTCTGGCTTCCTCCCAATACCAAAAACATGCTCGTTCAGTTAATTTGTGGCTCTAAATTGGCTGTAGGTGTGAGTCTGTCTCTATATGTAAACCCTGTGATTGACTGGCGGCCAGCCCAGGGTGTACCTGCCTCTTGCCAAATGACACTTGTTGCTCGCCCCATGACATCATGAACCCACATATTGACCCTGCCCACATGAAACCAAGCCAGGAAAGAGGTGAAAAACTTTCTAAGTCTAAATCTAGAATTCAGTCACATGTAGATCTCAGTGTTTTCACATGTTTACAGCAACCATAATCCAACATATCTAGTGAGTCAAGACAAAAACTTTGGATTTCACTTTACAGGGTTTTTAAGTAAGGGAAGCCTATCCTGCACATACTTATATCCTGGCATTGCCCAGTCCTCAAACCCTTCTTGGAGGCTTCTACAGTATTTAGAAAGGTCCTGCACTATGAATTTGAATTTAATTGCTTATCTGCCTACTTAGGAAATATGGATTAGATTAGAAATGTCTAAAAAGACAGATACCTCCTAAAAGCAAGCAATAAGGCCATATCAAAGCACTGGCTCTGTAAGGAACCAACCAACCAACCACCATCAATCAGTGGGCAGACAATATTCTTTTCCTTTTTCCCTTAAGCTTGTACCTTGTTGCAACATTATTGTTTTGTATCCCGTATGCATAAAACCAGGAAAAAGTTTCAGAAAAGTAAGGGAAGCTTTAGAGGCAAAGGCATGGACAACAAGTCAAATGAACCCGCTGTAGTAGTGGATTCAATGGTTTTCATTTGGACAGTGGATCAAATAACATGAATAATGGTCACTGCTAGTGATGAACCTTCACAGAAAGTTACTTTTCCATTACAAACCAATCACTTAGCTTTTTTATTCCTTCATTTAATAGCACAGTGGAGAGAGTCATGATTTATCACACTTAAATGTTTCAGATCATCAAACCAATTTTTATATTTCACAAAGACAACCCAAGTAAATCGAAAATGCAGTGTCTGAATGATTATTTAATTTTTTTAAGGAGGGAAAAAAATCCAAACCTCTCTGGCCATTTTTGCCCAGTGTCTTTCTTATGGTTGAGTCATGAACACTGACCTTAACTGAGGCCAGTGAGGCCTACAGGTCTTCGGATGTTGTTCTAGGTTCTTTTGTGACCTACTGGATGAGTCGTGGTTGCACTCTCAGAGTGATTTTGGTTGGCCCACCACTCCTGGGAAGGTTCACCACTGTTCCTTGTTTTCTCCATTTGTGGATAATGGCTCTGACTGTGGTTTGCTGGAGTCCCAAAGCCTTGGAAATGGCTTTGTAACCTTTTCCAGACTGATAGATTCCAATCACTTTGTTTTTTCATTTGTTCTTGAATTTCTTTGGCTCGTGGCATGATGCGTTTCTTTTTGAGATCTTGTAGCATACTTCATTTTGTCTGACAGTTTCTAGTTAAGTGATTTTTTTATTCAACAAATCTGGTGGTTATCAGGCCTGGGTGTGGCCAGTGAAATTGAACTCAGCTTTCCAAAAACTGTGGTTAATCACAGTTAACTCATGATTTAACAAGGGGGGCAATTACTTTTTCACACAGGGCCAGAGAGGTTTGGATTTTTTTTCCCCCCTTAAAAAATTAAATAATCATTCAAACACTGCATTTTCCATTAACTTTGGTTGTCTTTGTGAAATATAAAAATTGGTTTGATGATCTGAAACATTTAAGTGTGATAAATCAGCAAAAAACTCAGGAATCAGAAAGGGGGCAAATACTTTTTCACACCACTGTAGCAAATGATACCCCAAAATATTTCTTGAGATCTATGGGGGGGAAATACGTTTATCACAGGAAACTGAATACAATCAAATGTATAAATGTGTCCTCCAAGGGCTTCTGTACTGGTATGGCTTTTCATCATGTTTGATTTTTCCACTGTCTTTTTTTTTTCATTGTTTCAAGGTCTGAACCACAATGAATTAAAGTGGTTGACTTTTCTGAAATCTAGGTCACAATTTCTTATTAGGAGGCAGTAGTGGGTCCTGAGGCTAGATCAGTTGAGAGGTCTGCTTTAGAGAAAGTGTAGTAGTGTAATGTAGTGTGAAAGAGTTTGATCTCTTTCTCGGGGTCATGGGAAACTCACAAATGTTTAATCCTTGGCTGGTGTCCAAGTCTCACAATGGTAAATTCTGACATTTGTTGAAAAGTAGCTTTATGCAAGTCGAGTGACAGTTGCTTACTGAGAGCTCTTGTTTTAGAAAGGTCAGAGAGAAATAGAGGAAAGGTTGCAGTTTTCTGTGAGCAAAGAAACACTTCACTTTCCTACTCAGTACTAAAATTCAATGTTAACTAATATCCTGTTTTTATATTCTAAATCAAACTGTTGATATACAGTCCTGGCAATATTTTTCCTTGTGATATCATTGTTACCAGAAATGACCAGCAAGGGGAGCCAAACTCTTAAAAATACACAGTTTTATTTTCTCGCTAAATTGTTTATAGCTGCATTATACGCAACATTTTACATATCCATGCAAACACAATTTCAACAAACCAACAATTTGCATTGGAACAAACAGGCTGTTTGGATGTAAACAGCCGGTGTTATGAATAATACTGTGCACGAGTAAAACAGACTTTAAAAAAGGATGACAAAGGCCACAAAAATGCAAAGTAATGTAACACTGATAGAGGGCCAATAAAAAAAACCTGACTTTGTAACAAAAATAACTCGTGGTAAAATTTCAAAAACATACAACAAACTATATTCATATAAAAAGTTATCTTCCAGAGACCACGTTTAATGAGATGTCACAGTAAGGACTAAAATGGTGTGTTTTAAGTCGCAGGACAGTTGCAGACCTTTCTCTCAGCTGTGTTCATAACTACATCACAGCAGATTCTCTTCAGGAAGATGGTGACAACAAAAACATTACATGGCCTTGAAGTGTGACCTCTGGTTGTATTTGGTAAATCAAACTGTAGAGGACCCACACTGATACAACTTCATCTAAACTACAGACAGACACTCTAAAACAACAAATACTCAGCAGTTAGTGGCCCAAATTATCAATGTACACCTCGTCTTTAGGATTCAGTCTGTTTCTTTCAAATCGGGAGAACTAACTGTGGTATAGAGACAAACGAGAGTGGAGTCCATGGTGAGATTAGACAGAGGGACAAAGCAGTTCACATGCTGACGGGTCATCACCTCTACTCAAAGTTTGCCATTTTCTCACCTCATCTTTATGTATTTGGCTTAATCAGTGTTCAAAACAGCCTATACTGATGTTTGATATTTGAAATGTAAATGTCAGAATTAATCTAAAATATACACAGTATCACAGTTTACAATGTCACCAATTAAATTTACTAGGCAATTAAGAAACTGAACACCAGCATCAAAGAGCATCTTTTAGAATCTCATGAAATCATAGTTTCTAAAAATGAAAAAGTCAACCAAATGTGCCACTTGACATTTAAAAAGTTAAATGCAACTTTTCATTGGTGTAAAAGAACAATGAATGAAGCTCTTATGAACACGGTTTGAATCGTGGTGTGTTGGAAAATTTTCTAATCATACCTAAAGAATTCCTTCAATCTTCTAAAAATGAGCCACTGCTGCCAACTTCTGTAACATTTTGGTTTTGATTTCCTTGTTCAGTTGCTTTTTTGATCAATGGCATCGATTGGAAATGTCCCAAACAAGCACATGTTCAAACACTGTGCTGTTTGAAATAAAGTCAAATTCAGTAACATGTTTCAACCTCATTCTGTGGCTGAGGTGCATTTGAAGAGTTACGACTGTACACTTCGGGGACTCGTCCTTGAGTCCTGAAGTCTGTTGTCTCCTGTCCTGTACAGAATGAGTGTTGGAGTGTGAGGTGGTCTAATTTACTTCAGGGTCTACAGGAGGTTTTAGATCATGGCACGGAAAGCGAATGACATGGCGGCACCCAGTGCCAAGCCCAGGGACAAGAAGAAGGCCATGATGGCCCCTGCTGTCTCCGCCTCATGCTGTGACACCTTCCTGTACAGAGAGAGCAGAGGGACAAAATTCATCAGAGCTGAGTTGTTGCTATTCAAACTTGGAGGGTTCAAACTGAGTGTACTGTTCTTACTTTGGTCCGAAGCACATGCAGAGACTGGCCAGGTATCCGTTGGAGAAGGAGAAGAAGATCATGAAGATGATGTACCAGGCATCATGAGAGAAAAGCACGGGGAGGTAGTTACGAGGCTGAACGTTACACAGCATGAAGAGTGGGACGAAGACAACACGTAGAGCCACAAACACGGGCAGTAGGATGCTGTCTTTGCCGGGCTGCAGAGAGAGAGAAGTAGAGCAATGTGAACAAAAGGGACACACAGGAACCATCAGTACAGACATACAGGTCAGTGACAAATCAGGCTCCATTTACAACTAATTTCAAATTAAACAGTTTAATACTTACATATTGTTACTTTTTTTCTTGTTAAACGATACAATAATTCTTAGCAGTTTTACATTGTTTGTACCCCCTGGCAGTGAAAGTATACCTGCCCACCTGTGACTGAAAAGAAATCTTCTTTATCTTAAAAAAGGATGTATAAACAATTTCACTTGGTCATAATGGTCAGCTGGAGTTAAATTGATGAGAAATTATGCTACAGTTGGTTTTAATCACTTCATTTCAAAATACAATTTTAATGATTATGGTCAGACCACCTTGACATTTAAGAACTAGCAAATGCAGGGAAAAAAGTTGTTTTGTTTTTTATGATCTTACTAACTTTGTATTGATAAACAAGATTTGTTTATTTCAAAGATTTCAACCATAAAATCATGCAAAAATAATATAATTTGAATATCTCACAAATAAAATGCCATTTCTCACAGTGTCAATAATGTCTATTTACTCAGACAGTCGCACCACCTGACATTTTTAGGGTCTGAGATGCCAAAGTATAAAATACATGTTTTTACTCAAATATACTAGAAATGTATTCAAACAAAGCAGGTGTCATACAGCAAATTGGTATCTGACATAAACTGATAAAAATTTTTTTACAAATTCTTACACAAAAATATGCACATCATGTCACTGACCCATATAGTGAAATATTTTCAAGATACTGAAAATTACAGAAAGTTTATCAAACAGGGAAGAAAATCAATCTTAAGCTGTCATCACTGTGTAATGAAATTTAAAGCTGGATACTTTTACTTAGGCATTGAAAAACATGAACTGTTCCTTTGATGATTAATTCATTTCTCCAGTAATCACAAAAAAATAAATAAATAAAATAAAATAAACTGGACAAATCGCCTGCTTCAAGGCTTCCACGTGACCTTTCCTACACGGTACTTCATTTAATTCTTTGTTGCTTTTGAAGCTGACTTGACAAAAAAAAGTCCTTTAAGGCACCGCCTTCATTTGTACCAAAACTGTCGTCCTCTGACTCCATAACATCCTATCCACTGTCCTGTCCAATGAAGGCATAAAAAGGCCCCACATAAAACTTAAAAAAAAATTATAATAAAGACAAAAATTAGTTGAATCATCACGAAGCTTTAAATATAGGTATTGTATATTTTAACAATTCATGTCCACCTGTGTTTACTCATGCTTTAGAGAAAAAAATTAACCATCTTTTAAGCAATAGCATACCTTTTCTTTTAATGTTAAATGTCCTCAGTGGTTTCTCTGCAGATGCAAAGCCCCAACTATTTTTGATGTCAAATTTGATTTAAAGCATGTGGTAAAATTGAGTTTAATAAACTCTTCCTTGACATCTTTTATAAATATAAATGAAATTTAGGGTTAATAATCATATTTGTTCACTAGAGGAGGAATTTGTTTAAGTGATAACCGTTCAAAGAACCTCAGAGAAAAACCTAACCACATAATCCTGCTCATTGTTTCAAATTATGATAAATAATTTCACATGGTCCCAAAGCAGCTGACTACTGTTATCAGCGGTGGGAGTGAAGAGCTGTTCTACTTGTAAAAAATTTATTCAATTTGATCATTTCCTCTGGGTTGCAGGACACTTGACTACCAATAGTATTAGTTTAGTTGTTTCAATAAAGTTAAAAATTAGACTATTTCAAGAAGTCATTGCTCATCCAGATGTTACATTCTGACTTAGGATAGCAGAAATGTTGATCAGTTTTCCTCCCTTTGAAATAAAACAATGAAAATGTGACAGAAGAGTAGACTTTCAGCTTCAATTCACACCATTTTGGAATTAGGAGTCATTTTATTTAGAGCAGCAGATTCATGGTTGGTTTGTTCCCTCTTTACTTCAAGATAGATGAAGCAGATAAAAGGTCTGATGATCTCAGGTTTTGTTTTAGCATTTTACAGTTGTCTGACTTGAACTTTCAACAGTAAATCAAAGTATATATCAATATCAGTGAATGATAAAATAAGAATCTTGTCCTTGGAGAAACAAAAAACCCTTCACAACATTTAAACAAGTCAAGAACACTCTGGAGGTGGTGGCTACATCCTTTTTTAAAATCTACAATCAAGGGTAGCCTTCATGAATGTAAATCCAGAAGATCTGTGACATGGTGTAAACCTCTGGTAACCTTCAACAACAGAAAAGTAAAAGATTACACTTCACTAAAAACATCTAAAAAGCCTTCCCAGGTCTGGTACCACATTCCTCATGAACCCAGGATAAACCTGGTGGGAAAATGATAGGAAAAGAAAAGAATGAAGTAGGAAAGGAACAGGTCATTATCCAAAGAACACCACATCATCAGTCAAACATGGTGGAGGCAGTGTTATTGCATGAGCATGTATGTCTGCCAATGGAACAGGCTCACTGCTGTTTATTGATGATGTGACTGCTGAAAGAAGTGGCAAGATGAATTCTAAGATGTACAGGGCTATACTCTGCTCACATTCAGCCAAATGCTGCAAAGCTGGTAGGACGGTGCCTTATAGTGCAGATGCATAATAAGCAAAAACATACTGAGAAAGCAACCCCAGAGATTCTAAAGCCAAAGAAATAGAATATTCTTGAATGGTCTTGTCTGTTACCCGGGACCGAGCGCACCAGATGGTCATAGGGTGTAATATTATGGCTGACTTATAGCCAGAAGTTATGACTTACTAAAAGTTCTACCCTGTGCACCAGACTAAAGTTTGTGTTACGCCTGAGCGTGACTTTTACACCTAGGATGGAATAGGCATAACTTTAAGTCGAACTTAACCAATGTATGTAAGGCGCACTGCGGTGGCCATAATGTAAGAAACATGATGGCAGCTTATTCTATTTAAGAATTTATTAATAAATAGGCATGGAGACAAGAGACAGTCTGTGATCAGACTATAAACCTTTAGGTTTACCCTGACCAAGTTTTACTTGGTGTGAAGTTGAGCCTAGAAGTTGGTCGTAGCTATGTTGGATGAAGGGGACAAAACCGACTCAAGTTACAAGCAGGTGAACTCTGCCCTTGAAGTAATTGAAAAGAGCATACTTTTCAATTTGGTGATGTCCATGAGCTCCATACTTCAGGTAGTGTTTGACTGCAAAGGATCTTCATCCAATTATTAAAAACTACAATTACATTTATAGTTTGTCAAAATACTTTTGGGCACTGATACTGAGATTAAAATGGCTCTAATTTCTAAATAGTAAATACCATAGTTTTAAGAACCCCTTGAAATTAAAGCTGACAGTCTACACTTAAGGTACATCTTGATTGTTTCATGTGGTGCACTATTGAAGTGCTAAATAAAAACAAAATTTGCCACTTTCCAAATAATTGCAGAATTAACTGCACATGTAAAAGAGAAAAATCACTAAAACCAACAAAATCATTCCTTTCAGGCAGATCACCAACAAAGGAAACACTTCTTAATTACCAAGTCTGATTTCAGCAGCACAGCTACTCTCTTTTTATTTTCACTCCCATCCCCGAGTGACGGATGTTTTTCCACTCATGATTCAGGTTCACTCATGAGTAAACATTTACACAGCCAAAGCCTTTCACTGAGGTTTCAGCACGTGCTTTTGTTGAATGCCTGACAACCGCAGATGCCTTCAAATGTAATACGAAATGGTCGTTTTAAATGGATTTCATAAAGCTAAGTAGGCAGCTATAAGCCTCTGACTGCAAGGAAATTGAGGCTGTCCTTTTCCCCAAAGATCTCAGACTACCAACAAGTTATGACAGGAACAGCTCAAGTTTCACCTGGATAAATCCAATCAACATGCAGCGTGCTGCCTGAGCTCTGGAGGAAATAGGCTGACTTCGAACAAAAAGAAGCATCAAACCTTCAGAGCAGTTTGATAAGAAAGACTGATAATAAAGGTGTTTCTACTGACCCACATGCAGACAGCTGTAAGACTCCTGCCAGCCCAGTCCATCACGTTAAAGAGGAGGAAACATGACACAGGGATGAAGTAAGTTTCTAAGGAGAGAGCAATAACAGACACAATGTTAACACAAGACTGCACAAGCCTTACATATGAGACATCCAACCCAAGAGATACTTTATAAAGATGGATTTTCTGCAGATTAGGTGAATGTCTCAAATAAACAAAATCTCCCAGGTACTTGTCATGGAGTCAGAATGACGGCTTGATGCCAAAGACTATGGAAGTTTGTTCACAACGGCTCTGACATTTTTTTCTTTTTTGGTCATTCACGACAGAACCATGTCAGACTATACAACAAAAATCTTGCCCGTCTTGGCCGAGAACCTGGCCATACTACAAGAGTGATCCTGACCACTCGCCGTACACTGACTTCACCACTGTCTCCCTGATTGAGTGCAAGTTCACAGGTGGACGGGGGGGGGTGGGTCAAAGAGTGTCTTTCACTCTACAGCAGAAGTGCTCTATGTGATTGTAGTGGTCTTTTGCTCGTAAAAAAGGGAAATAAGAAACCTTTATGGATTGGATTATTGATAATAAGTATGGATATATCAAGAGAAGAACAATATGGACTGGCTCGCTTTCAGATAGTACTGAAGGTATGCATGTGATAACGTCAATAAAATAAAATTCACACATTAGTTTTAGGGAATAAAAGGGGATAAAAAGTAGTTAATCTTGTAAATAATGATGCAAAGATAAGGAGCAAATGTTCCCCTGTTATTAGACGTTAGGATTCACGTCACTGATGTCAGGTGAGGGTGTCAAACTAGACGACGATGTAAGAAAAATTCTGACATGCTAGTCTCGGGCTAAAATCTGGCTGAATTAGTGTAGTCTGAGCCGGTCTTAAGGTCTATGTCATCATCCTGTGACAAAAGGGCTTTATAAAAATATTTGAAAAGCAAAAATTGCATTAGAGTTTGTCTTTTGATTGGATGTCAACATGTATCCTTGTCTACAGAGTCAGCACTGAGTTCAGCAAGAGCTCCTTTCCTTGCATTCCTTCTTTTCCTTGCATTTTACGACACTGCAAGTGGTCATGGGATAAAATCTCTATTTGAAATAGGCTACAATGAAAGGAACAATGGAGTTCATCTATCACAAGGAAGTCAGGAGAAAGATCAGTTTATCGTACTGTTAAACACATTTGACAGGATAGACAGGTAGACAGATAGACAATAGATAGGAAATGTTGTGAACAACACACAGCAAAGGGAAACAGTCAGAATCCTCAGCTCCTGCGCCGTGATCCTCTGCTCTGCCAGGGAGCGTTCAGAAACAGTTTTACAAACAGAAATGTGTTTTAACATTTTTTCAATCCTGCAACTCAGTTTCTTTAAAAATAGAAGGCCCTTTGTCTGAGGTTAGGAGTTTAACATTTTCCCAGCCTACTATCTTCATGCTGTGAAACAAACAAAGTTTTGTTTCCAAACTTGTGTGAGACTCACCCCAGGCACCTCCGTTGGCTACTGTGGACTTGACCTCGACTGTGACTGCTGGGAATGTACCGATGGTGACGGTGAAGATGAAGCACACTGACAGAGCCATAACCCAGATCTGATCAGAGAGTACAGGAGCATATCATCAGTATTTTATTACTGGTCTTACCTCTCACACACAATAATAAATAAAGCTGTGTCACGTCAGATACCGTGAGGACTTGTGTTTATTTCTTACAATGTGCTAAAGTCATTTCACCTGTTTGAAGATGTTGAACACAGACACACTGGGTCTGGGCTCCTCATCTGTCAGACCCACCACAGGGCGCTTTTCTGCAGCACTATCTGAGAAACAAATACACAGAGTTGTTTATCATTCTGTTGGTAATATGTGACACATGAAGATTATAACACTATTATACAATCAGATCATTTCACTCTCATACAGTCATAATTGATGCTCATACTTGCATACGAGACTGTCCGTATATTTGAAAATATACGGATGATGCCTCCCAGTGATCCATAGTAAGAAGTGCACTTTTTTATGGATAGAAACTTTAAAAACTACCTGCAGCCATAGGAAATGGATATTTAGTTATTTTTTCACCATTCTGTGGCCTGTAATATGTGTTCAGGAAACTACCAAAGCAAAAACAGGACTTCAGGATTTCATGTTGAAAAATAAGAGAAGTTGTTCTGCCAGGAAGGATGCCTATTTTGAGAAATATTTAATGAAAACAACATATGAACGGCAAAACAAGCCAAGGTAAACTACCTCATCCAGTCATTCAAATATTGGTTTACAACATCAAAGACAAATCAACAGTACCCAATAATTATAAGTAATTCTATATTCCATATCAAAGTAATTAATCTGACGACATTTCACATCAAGCTGATAAATCTAGGACTCATCATAGCCTGTTAGCTAGTTTGCTAAGCTAGCACACTGCCATACGATCTCTCTGAAATCCATGGCAAAAGTTGACTGCAACCCACTGCAAAATATTTTTTTTCTTTTCCAAACGTAATATCTGTACAAATAAATTATGGGTGGGAGGAGCTTTAGAGCATGTTGGATATCACAGAGATTCCCATAATCAACAGCCTTGTGGTTGACCAGCCTCTGTAACCATCCATACGTGGAAAAGAGGCAAATAATGAGTAGAAAAGTTGTCACTAAAACATGAACTAAAACAAAAACTGTCAGCAGCTTTGGTTTTCACAGTTGTGTTGTTAAAATATAGTTATATCAAAAAAGATGGCACCAATTGGGAAAATTAGGGCTGATACCGATGCTTAGCATAAAATTTTAACCAATTCTAATGTTTTTTTAATACTCCTTTTTGGTGTAAGACTCTGAGTACACCCACTTTTCTCTCACATTTAATCATGAAATCAAATCTGAGGTTGTCCAACAGGTCACTCTTTCTGTCCTGTAAAGGACAGCTGCTAGATATACTAGATTCCAACATAAAATTGACAGGACACAAATGTACTATTTTTCACACTTTGGTGATCTTCTTAATTTAAACGCTGGGGTCAAAGCACAGTGTAGACTGGTTCAAAGATTCAGGAATTTCCTGATCATTCATATCCTAAACATCCAACAGCATGCTAGTGTACCAGCTTGCACTGTTGTACCTTTCCTGAGCAAGTCCATTTTGTTCTCCTCGTCAGTAGACGGTCTGGGTACATTACTCTCCATATAGTACTGGAAAAATTCCTGTTGATGTAAAAAAGATAAAACAGAGCCAATGTTCAGGTTCAGACCACTTCATAGATCACAGAAGGTTGATTCAGTTTTACAGTCTACAAAGTCTTGTTAAAAATAATCACAACTCAAGGAAACAGTTGCAGCAGCATTTGACTGATCATACTCTTGTGATAGCCGACCAATGAAGTATATACTGAAAATAAAACACCTGAAATGTATTTCGAACATGAACCATACATAGATGAGATAAAGACATACACAAACCTTAAAGGTTACCCAAGTGTGCACTGACCATAAATCAATTACAACTGTCAGCATTGAGCAGCCTGATAGCTGAAGGAATAAATGAATTAAGGGGGTATTAAGGTTTCCTTAGAGAGGCAAGATAGTGCAGTCCAGAGGGCATTAAGAGAAATCAGATGAGAGAATGTGGCCAGGTTGATCCATTATTCCCTCAGCATTCTAGACCATATGTCCCTCTACACCACATGGCTGAGAAGACCGCTAGATCACACACAGTGGAACACCTCGGTCTGACTTCCCGAGCAAAGTTGAAAACACAAGGCAGGGAAGGATGTGTTTTGTCAAAGACCAAGCAAACTTAATGTAAACACTGGAAGAAATTTCAATTAATTACAAATGACAAAAACAGTATTTAAAAATGGTTAGATTTAGGAATAAAGGGACTCACCATCCTGGGCAGAGCGAGGTAGGACACAATGGCCAAGAGGATAACCACACAGGCTGTGATAAAGTAACCAAAGGCGCTGTCCTGCAAGGCTGATCCAGCTACAGAAAAACACACAAAATCATTGATGTGTAATGAAGTTTTAGCAAATGTTAAAGCTCCTGTTAGAAACTTGGCTTTTGGTGCTCCCTGTGGACAAATGTTTGATTTGTAGAACCTACAGAGGCATCAGTATTAATTTTAGTCTGTTGAATGACTGGCTCAAAACTCCTCACAGGAGCTTCAAATGATGATAGTCTGTCTTAGTGTGTGGCACATTTCTGTTTCCTAAAGATTTCTGAATTTGCTGGGGACAGATTAAATGATTCTTTTGATGTTCCCTTTTTGTCAAATATAATCTTAAACCACTAAATGTTGGGTTTGTTACATGTCAACCAAAAGTTCAAAATACAGAGTACAAAGTCCTTGTCAGCATATACATCATCCAAATCACCTCTTTTAAAAAAAAATTCAAAACTGCACAGTTTTTGATTTTCTTTGGACAAAGAAAAAAATGAAACTGGAAAAATTGGAGGAGGAACAAGAAAAAGATTCAAATCACTGAAGATTATTTGACTTGTTTAAGACCTCACATGATGAGCACTCTCAACATAGCTAGAAAATCTACAGTTAAATGAAGGAAAAATACTGTCAAAGTCATGCAGTGCAAGTAAACAACACGTACTGTAGTCTGAAAGCCAAAAACAGTAAATGTTATCTTTTTAGACTAATTGAATAGAGGCTAGAGCTATGCATTTAATCAATATTTAGATTGAATCGTAATATGACTTGCTGCAATTTTTAAATACAGAGGATGCTGTTTCTGTAACCTTAAATGTGAGTTTAAAAAACTAGTCACATTTTTTTTTGAGGCAGACATGTTGGGCTCTACACTTTTGTCTTATTAAAAATAAGAAAAACCTAGAATCAGTGTTCCCTTCAATGCAACAGTTCATATGGAATTTTCAATGACTCAAAATAATCACAATTTGGTACATTTTTTTTAAGAATTGTTAAGATTTAGTTAAATCTACCAAATATTTGTTATTATACAGAATGTTTTACCATTGTTTGTTAAGTATTATGTAACATAAGTAATTTACAAAATAACTGCATATTAAATTGCAAAAAAACTGGGGGAAAAAAATTGTAATTAGATCATTTTCCCAAATTGTTCAGCCCTAGTACATGCTGCGTGTGATTTGGTTACAAAATTCTAAGCTGTGATAAGATTTCCCATTTTCAGCATGACTACAGCAAGATTCCAACAGTCACAGGAAATCAAATGCAAACAAACCAAATGCCAAAGTGAAGGAGGAGTGATGAAGTTGGTGCATGACATGGAGCGAGACAGAGGCAATGTTTCTTAAGCCCTTCCAACAACATCCCTGCCTTTATGGTGCTCCAAAGTTACCACCAAGACTGACTATGAAGAGAAATATTGGAAGGAAACAGCTGATGCACTTCAGCAACGTGCTGAGTAACTGCTGTTAGCATTAGCATAAAGCTAGGATATCATTCAGTGTAGTTTAGAAGACACACAAATACAATATAGTAAGTTTGTTTACAGTCTTCTTTCCAGGTGTAACCAAGACCAACCCCTCTTCCCTCCAACATCATCACATTGGTTTAAATGATTGATTACATCCATCTGTATAGTCTGAATCTTGGGAAATTAACCTTAAAGCTAAAAGCCTTGACTTGCTTTCTCTATCTTATTATTGGCTTGAATCAAAGACGGTGGAAGAGAAGGGGTCTCTTATGAGAAATGGCATTGTAATGAACAAGGATCGAGCCATATTTGGGCCCACAGATTGACAGCACTAGCAGGTGTTGTGTGTTATAAGGTGCTTTTACTCTTTATCCAACACCTGTGTCCATACTTTTTCTAACAGATGTAGTGTACTTGTGGTATGACATACTGGCCAGTGCGCAGATCATGGAGAAAGCAGCAAAGGTGCCAGCCAGTCCCTGTCCACTCATGATGGGTGTGGTGTAGGAGGCAGGCAGAATACCTGCCAGTCCAAACAGACTGCCCTGAAGAATGGCCCCAAATGCTGGGGAGGAACAGAAGAAAAACAGGATAAAAATGTTTGATTTTATGGCAATCCGAAAGGTCACTCTGACACTACACACACACACACACACACATATACAAAAAGACCAAGACTCAGTCGAGAACATTATTATGGAAAAGGAGTGAAGGAACAAACTTGTACAAAACAGTTACATAACTATTTTCTTTGTCTCACTATGTACAAAGTTGTACCCAAAAAGGCTTTTTATTCAAACTTGCATTAGCAGGATGGATTACAAGCTTCTTTACAACAACTTTGAAACTTAATTAGCAGCAGAATTCTTCTATCATGTGTCCACTAAGAGGAATGTGCAGACGTAGATATCAAAGCATTCAGGTCACGACGCCCTCTTCTCTAAATCAAACACCCATGAGCTTGTTCCTCGAGAGGACACTGGGGTCAGGGCCAGCCCAGCAGGCATAAGAAAGGGGTGAGCTTTTCCCTGCTGCTGGGTGAGTCATTGTAAATAAACACTCGATGTAGGATTAGAGTGTATACTGAAACTCAGAGTGGTGTGTTGAAGACAGTGGAGGATTTTCCCAACACTCGCGATGCAGAAGAGGATCAAAGATGCAGACACTTAGAAATAATCATTTGCATGAGTTCAAAGAGGGACTGAGGAAGATGAGGAAAATTCTTGAATTAGTCCATTCACAGTTTTTGAAATAGCAAAACAGTAAAGGTGACCTGCATTACCTTTAAGTATTGATTTAACACTGCGCCATCACAAAGGCTGTGGATTGCATTACCTTCTCAGATATGAATTGAGTTGACTATCTGGTTATTGCGAAGCCACAGTTTAGAGCGAAGGGAATCAAGTGTATCTAACTGGTATGATCACAAAATGAACTCCCAAACTTGCTTGTGATTTAAGTAGGTTAAATTACAAGCATGTTATACTGAAAATCATTTTAAGTTTGTCTTGACAGACTAATTTTAAGTTTTTACTAAAGTTCTGTTGTTCAGGTGGTATTTAAAAAACTTACAATTGATGCAGACAATTTTGATCATGGTGAGGGTGAAAAAGGGCAGTGGGGCCACGTCAACCTTGACTAGCACAGCTGTCAACAGGAACACCACCAGGATGACTGTCAGGCTGCCAGAAATGCGCAGCTTCTGAGGAATCCTGAGAAAAACACAAAAATTCATTCACTCTTGAACAGATGTAAAAACTGACATTTTCTGACTATTATGATAAAAAACAAAGTGCATGTCCTTTCAACAGAATGTTGAGGAAAGAGAAACTAAAAAATAGTGTTCATTTATAAAAGGAAAAGGCAAAGAAAAAGTAGAAAAAGGTTCAGCAGAAATGAAGTGAGAATATAGAGGAAACGAGAAACAGCAGGAGAAAAAGAACAAACTTTGAAGAGGAACAGAGAGAGGTGAGGATGAAAATGTGTGGGGAGTTGAGACCACAAATAGCATTCCTGGGTGTGTTTGTGCAGGGGAAGAGTCAGCCATGGTCAGGGTCCACCCCAGAGGTCTCTCAAATCCGACTCTAATTAAAGCAAACATCCTGGAGACATCATACAGACATACATTCACATAACAGGATCATGTTTCCAGAGCGGCATGGGGTGGAAAGGGGCACAGAGAGGAGTTGAAGAAAGAGCAGGAAGGTGGGGGTGCAAAATTTGTTGCAAGAGGTTGCAACCAAGCTTTTCTCTGTGATAAAACTACAACATGATTTGTACAGATTTCTGCATATGTGTGTGTATGCTGGCGTAAAGCAGTATTCATACCTCTGGTGTATGAAAGAGTTGAGGCAGGTGAAAATGAGCAGGGGCACCATGGCACAGAGCGTCATCACATTGTTGAACTTTGACTCTAGCACGTTGCGAGTGTCGACGCCCTTTAAGGTCTCATTTGATGTCTGATTAGCAGAGAGGTCTGTAGTAGGAGGGTCCTTCAGTCTACTGGTGAAGTACTAAAAGGAAAAAATGGAGGAGTTATGCATGTTTAGTATGATGACTAGCAGTTCTCAGAGAAACAGCCAGATGATAAGTAATTAAAACAGAGAAATGTAAAGTTGATTAAGCTGATCCACTGTTCCTGTAATATGAGGTTTAGGTTAAATTCTTGCCCACTGGCGTGGTTGAAGGAGTAAAACAATTTTGGTAACATCCCTTAAAAAAATTGACAAAACAACAAATATTTTTAAATTTTTGGGTGAAGGGTTAAAACATTAAAATGTTTAAATGAAGCAGAACATTTAACACATTCTCAACAAAAAAAGATAAAGGCTGAAGTTGTTACTCATTTCTGACAGTCATATAGTCTCTAAACTTCTGTGTGTCTGATCCATGTCTTGGAACAAAGAGCAGTTTATTCTATTAGTGGCTGTCTATCTTGCCTTTTCAAAACAAATAAGCAATTTAATCTTAAACAACAACCCATGCTCAGGGTGGTTCCAAGATAATGAAAGTGGAATTCCATAATTTAAGGAGTTAACCCCTGAAAAGGTCAAAAAACAGGTCAGGATTAGGGAGGATATAAGGCAGCTGGGTAATCCACCTGGCTAGAGTCAGGTCAGCCACCCTGAGTGAAACCAGGTGCTTTTAAAGAAAAGGTATACAAACAATCTTTTTTTTTTCTCAAAGTTGGTGACCTTCCTCTAGGAGGAGCCAAACCTTTTAATTAACCACCCAGGACCACCAACAGGACCCTTCCAGCTGTCTGTTGTTCTGAGGATAAACAGCATTTAACTTAAAATGTTCACATTTAAAAGAGTGCTGTTGTCCTAAACTGTTACTTCACTTACCATTGTTGCTGTCATGAAGAAATTCCAGGGTAAGAGGGTTCCCAAGCCCAGGATGAAGAAAATAATCCACACTGCATTGTATCTGGAAAAGAGACAAGAGGAAGTTTACATTAGAGTACATGAATGAAGTGTTCAACTAAATATCAACAAACAGTCAAAGACAGTTTATTTAACAGCTCCCAACAAAATGCCATTTTGCACGTTTAGAATCTAAAAATAGAAAGTGATTCCATTACTTGTCCCGAGGTGCGTTGATGGCCGTCATGGTTCTGGGTAGTCTGTGAGGACACGTGCTCAGTCAGGGTTTAATCAGGGAGGCACCGGGTCTGAAATACAGAGATAACAAATACATGTTTACAAACTGTAAATAGTTGTGTGCCAAAACATGAATATTATCAGTCTTGGCCATTTAATACAAATCTCACTTTCATATAAATACTCTACGGCACCAACAAATATATGGGTCAACACAGCCTTTAAATAATGACTTGTATAATGTGACTGGATTGTTACAAAGACAGCTTTTGCATCTCACATATTCTTTCAAAACTGCCCAATTTAAGATGTACTGCCATGTTGAGTAGCAACTGGTAGGAGCAGATAACATCAAGTGTTGTAAAACAGAAGCTTAGCTACCTGAACTTCCTAATTTTGGTGTCCTGACATGTCTCAGTTATAAGAGTCAGAAGATCCAGCATAAGGAAACATTAGTGGTTAAATAGTTACCCATGCAACATAATTCCAAAGATCCAAAGTCTCCTGACTTAAGCTTTGAAAGGTTT